>NC_061514.1:166664845-166683998 GCF_022539505.1 Lolium rigidum
ATCTGTAGCAGCTTGGCGCAGAGAGCACTTCTGAGCGCATTCTCCCCTTTTCACGCGCCTCGTCCAGCCTCTCGTGGTGCCCATGAGAACGTTCATTAAATTATACAATGACCAATGTTTATTTTTTTCAGAACCATTACAATTTACAATGACCAATTGTGACCAATTGTGAGATGCACAAGTGGATAGTAGCATATTACTCCAATATTTACCGAGATGCAAAATTACAATACCCTAACCCGATTGTGAGATACGAAGGTGGACCAGTACCTTATTACAGAATTAGTTATTGAGATGCAAAATCATTGCCTAATCGTGAGATACAAAGGTGTATCAGTAGCATTTTACAACACCATTTTAATGCAGCGAAAACTGGCCGGCCATATAACCTGAATAGTGAAAACCGTTGCTGAGTGTAAGTGTACTACAATACAATATACGGTATACATTGCCATATCAATCAAAAGACGACAAATATGCAGCTGGCGCTTGAAACAGACAAAACCAGACAATCCAGTGATCTACCGTGGCAGAGTTGCCGATGCCATGAACTCTTGCTCCAGGCTGTAGCAGTTTTGCTCCCTTTGAGAAGGTAAATTAGCTCGGTTCCCTATACCATCTTGAACACCCAATAGCGGAAGGTTGACTTGCCTTGGTCCACTTAACAAAGGTTGCATATCTTCACTTGTCACTGCAACCTGAGATGATCTTAACCTTTTGGATCTGATATCCTGCAGTTTCACCTCCACTTGTTTCATAGTAGGCCTCTCTATACCTCGTAGTCGCAAGCAAGTCTCTGCAAGGTTGGCGACATCGTTAATTTCTTCATCTGTTGCTTCTTCCAGAACTTGAGCAGCCACTATATCTGCAAGTGGTTTCTCCCTCATCTCCCAAAGAAAGTAGTTGGACAAGTTTTGCTTTAGGCCAGAATCACTTGTAAAAATAGGCTCCTTTCTCAACAACAACTCTACAAGTACTACACCAAAGCTATAGACATCACTCTTCTCATTTAACATTCCCGTGTGGTAATACTCTGGATCCAGGTACCCAAAGGTGCCTTGTATATTTGTAATGACATGAGTTTGGTCAATAGGAACCAACCTTGAAGCACCAAAATCCGATACTTTCGCGGTGTAATTTCCATCCAAGAGTATGTTAGTGGACTTCACATCACGATGGAATATTGACACCGAAGCAGCCGAGTGGAGGTAATAGAGTGCTCCAGCAGCTTCTGCAGCAATTCTCAAACAATCGTCCCACGATAACACAAAGCTGCTAGTGCTACTTGCATGGATGATTCCAAATAATGAACCATTGGAGATGAAGTCATATACTAGAAGTGGGACTTCGGTCTCAAGACAGCATCCGAAGAGCTTCACGATGTTTCGGTGATTTATTTGTGAGAGGACTGCAACCTCATTGATGAACTGACTAATCTCAACTTGCTCAATGACTTTAGACTTCTTTATGGCCACTACCCGTTGGTCAGATAATATGCCTTTATAAACCATGCCATGTCCTCCAAGACCAACAATTCGTGTGGCATCAAAGTTATTTGTTGCCTTTTCTAAATCTGATAGTGAGAAAATCTTGGTGTTGTCACTCGCATTTTCATCCGATGATATCAATTGTTGAAGGAGTAGGCCTTGGTTCTGCCGAAAATTCTTTCTTCGTAATTGATTTTGGATGTCTTTTTTCCACCGACGAATGAAAAATATCACAACCAACATGAAAAGTAGAATTCCGAAACCGAGGCTAATCCCAATGGCAATACCTGTAACGATTACGCAAGCTATTATTGGCCGGAATTTTATTTAGCTCATTACATATAATTGATTGTATTGTATAACTCACCTAGGACCAAATTTTGTTCTTTGGTTGATGTGCACATCTTTGTTGCAATGTCATACACTGTTTTTCTAGGACATTCGGTGCAATAATAACTTCCTATATTGTTATGGCAAGTTCCATTACATATGCCTTGTATGTTGCACTCGTTAACATCTGAAACAATAAGTAACGCGAGAGGAAACACATAAGCAATGTAGTTAAATATCCATATGGCGGCCATACTACAAGAAATTCAAACATATGTTAATTTTACCTTTGGTGCAATTAACATTTTAAACAAACTCAAGCAGACGTACATGTAGAAAAAATTGAGCACTTTCTTGCATATCTATGGTTTTTATTGTGTTTGAGACACACAAGACAAGTATAATTTCTTAAAAGATTTGCGGGCACCCATTCATTATGGAATTTTCATAACAAAGAGAGGATTTTCATATTATTTCATATTAGGAGGTGCATAAGAGAGGAGGAGGAGGTGTACCTTTACACTCATCCACGACATATGGATTCCCATCAAAGCCGGACTTACATTTGCAGCGGTAACCGACATAGCTTCGTGCGGAGTTGACACTCAAGCACTCACTATTCATGCTAACACATGCATATCCCGATGTATTTTGTTGTGCTTCCTGGCAAGTTAAGTTGGCTACAGCCCACTGCTGAGATGCTGATTCCCCGGAGGCAACATAGAGTTCAGGTTCTCCATCCACATACATCGAAAGTCGTTCTTCAGTGTATGAGTTGTATTTAACATTCACTACCCCATTGTTAATATTTATTTTTCTTACAAGGGTGTCTTCTGCATCGTAGCCAATGAACCGGAGGGTAGATGCTGTCGAATTTGTACAATTGAGCTGAAACAACGTCCTTGCAAAACATCCCTCTTCTAGGCCGAATGGAAAAGGAACACTAATATTCCCACACCATCTAGAGCAGTTGGTCTTCCGTTGTAATGGATCATACCCTGATTTGAGACAATGACACGTCAATTTCTAGCATTACGTGTGCTAAATTAACGTTAGAAATTTCAGCAAGTATTGTATTATAAACAATGGAGATGAACCAAGCAACACTAGCAGCTACGGACAAAAATTGTACAAATCAAGAATGAGGGAGATAGCACACACTTGTTAGAATGAATTTCGCCAGCACAACTCAAGCACCCTGGTAAGTAGTGAGGCTTTTTTAGGGGTTGTTGATGTTCACCGGCACGACCAACTGAGCTGTTTTCACTTAAGTTCTTACCAGGTGGATTTTGGAAAGCTCTACAGGGACGCAAGCCCACCTGCTATCAAGGTATTTAATTATCGGCCGGGGGAAACCAGAAATTCCGTTCCCTGCCCAGAAAGAGGGCTACCAAACAAAAAAATCTGAAAATTTTGAATTTCAAGTTACATAATTTTGTTAAATAGGCTTAATGTGTTACATCTGTCATGGTGATGAAGCATAGTGCGATGGTAAGGCTCTTTCGGATCCGGGAATGTTACGGGATGGGTTACTCACACCCTCACATTCTTATCCCGAGTTTTACTCTCTTCGTGGGTACAAAAAGATTATGATGCAACAACTGGGGTTCGAACCCTTGCGAGTTTACCCTCACATTTTATCCCGAGTTTTACTCTCTTCGCGGGTACAAAAATTAAAATTATGATGCAACAACTGGGGTTCGAACCCTTGACGAGTTTACCCTCACATTTTTATCCCGAGTTTTACTCTCTTCAGGGGTACAAAAAAATAAGATTATGATTCAACAACTAGGTTTCGAACCCTCGACGACTTCGGCAAATAGAGCATCGCTACCCTCTGCGCCAGTTCATACACATGACGCAATATATGTAGCGTAGCTTTTGTATTTAATTTGTAGTTTAAGTTTTGAATTTTAAAATTCGTTTGAATAAACTCGGATGGTAAAGAATCGTTTCCTGCTATACATCTAAGATCTAAGACAACATAACCACGAGAGGCAACCAGCACAACCTGATGAAGCAACCTACTCACGATAGTGAAGGGCAGTCACAACTCACAACACTGAATATATATTGCGCTTCTAGTCAAGTGGATTTGGAGATTGTACCAAGATGAGGAGACTATCTGGGCACGTTTACTCCGAGCCAAATACCCTAGGACGGAGAGCATTCTTACGGGCTCGGGACAAGGGGTTTCCAGTTCTAGAAAGGCTTGCATAAACTCAAGCGGTACTTTGCCATGGGCGCTAGATTTGTGGTTGGAGATGGCCGCCGTGCCAGGTTTTGGTTGGATGTTTGCAGTGGGGATTCCCTCTCAAGGATCGGTTCCCGCTTATCTTTGCGATCTGTGATGATACGGATGTGATAGTTGCTCAGGTGCTTTCGGGGACAGAAATAAATCTCAGGTTGTGTCGCTCTGGACCAAGTTGGCACGGCCCAATGGCTTCAGCTATGTCAGGAGGTTGCTTCGGTCCAGCTGTCCCATGACAAGGATAAGGTTAGTTGGTCCCTAGAATCATCCGAGATGTACTCGGTTAGCTCCATGTATGAAAAGCTCTAGCAAGGGGCGACGGTGGCTCATGCTACGGACTTATGGAAAGCGGCGGTTCCCCTCAAGATAAAGATTTTTGCCTGGCAACTCGCCTTAGACAAACTGCCCTCCAACCTGCAGATTGCCACTAGACATGGCCCTTCGGACGGCACTTGTGCGTTGTGTGGTGAACCGGAAGATGCCGCGCACATTTTCTTCTCCTGCTCTCTTGCAAATTTTGCGTGGAGTGTGCTCCGCCAGTTGCTTGGGTGCGCTTGGAGGTCATCCAATTTTGCACAGTTTCACCATATCTTATCGAGTCTAGCAGGGATGTCGTGTAGATTGCTTTGGTTGCTTTTTCTGGCAGAGTCTTGCGCTTTGTGGCTCATTCGCAACAAACTTACTATTGAAAAGAAAGTTCCTAACCAACCTTCTGATGTTATATTTAAAACTATGCTATTCTTGCAGCTGTGGAGTATAAACCCCAAGACACTGTGTTGGATGATCAATGAGCCGAGGGAGTTGTACTCCGCAATGCGGCCAAGCACCGGATTCTGAGGACATCTCCTGCGACACGAGGGGGTCGTGTCTCCGGAGCGGATGCATTGGAGGGTGTTGACGGTCGACTGTTGCGAGGCTTGGGGTGCCCGTCTTCGTTGTGTTGTTGTGTAATCTTAGGCGTTTATTTGTGTGCGTTGGCTAAGCTGTATGCTGCAGCGGTTGTAATAACTATGTTGAACTCCTATGGCTTTATTAATTTAAAGTTAGGCTGATAAGCCTTTTATCTAAAAAAAGAAGAACCAGAGTGAAATTCGTAAATTTGTGCACACGCACGCCAAGGAGAGGGACATTCAATAGCTGAGATCGTCAAAGCAACACTGATGAGAATAGGAACATGATGCAGCGCTTCTGGGCGTTTGTACATGCGCATGAGCTAAAGGATTTATATATGCATGGGAGGACTTACACCTGGAGTAATGAAAGGGAGAGAGCTACCCTTACACGTATTGATAGGGTGCTGGTCTCGGTGGATTGGGACTTGCAGCATTTTGACTCTGTGCTGCAAGGGTTATCATCGTCGGTTTCGGATCATGCACCACTCCACTTGGCCCTTAATGCGGCCTTTCGGCCTAAGAGAAGGTTCAAGTTTCAGAGCTTCTGGCTCAAGTTGGAGGGATTTGATGAGGCGGTAAAGGAGGCTTGGGTGTGTGACCCCGGCATAGTAGATCCCTTTCGGAGACTAGATGCGCTCTTTAGGAACGCGGCGGAACGCCTACAATCCTGGGGGCAAAAACGAGTTGGGAACATCAAGCTAAACATTACGATCGCTAACACTCTGATTTTGCTCCTAGATGTGGCCCAGGAGAGACGGAGGCTGACACCCATGGAGGTTTGGCTGAGGAGAACCCTTAAGCAATCTGTGCTTGGGCTTGCCTCGCTTGAGCGCACCATGGCGAGACAGAGGTCGAGAGTCCGCTGGTTGAGAGAGGGGGATGCAAATTCAGCGCTCTTCCATGCTGTTGCCAATGGTAGACGAGCGAAAAACCACATTGCATCTGTGAGGATTGGAGAGGAGATTGTGACGGACCAAGAGAGGAAAGTGGAGGCTTTTACGGAGGCTTGTTTCCAGCTGGGAAGGATACAACCTAGAGAATATTCGATTGACCTGCAAGAGCTTGAAATCCCCGTAGCTCAGCTGCAGGACCTGGATGCCATGTTCACTGAGGAGGAGATTTGGAGGGTGGTCAAGGACCTACACCCGGATCGGGCACCGGGCCCGGATGGGTTTATAGGCGCTTTCTACCAAAGGGCGTGGCCAATCATAAAAGGCGATATCCTTGCTGGGGTTGTTCAAATTGAGTGTAGGAGATGGGCGCGGCTTCGCGCGCCTAAACCGAGCCCTCATCACTTTGATCCCTAAGAAGCAGGATGCCACAGAGGTCAAGGATTATCGCCCCATCAGCCTGGTGCATAGCTTTGCAAAGCTTTTCTCCAAAATTATGGCAAATAGGCTTCGGAGAAGGCTGGGAGATGTTGTGAGCACCAACCAATCAGCGTTTGTTAGAGGACGATCCCTACATGATAACTTCATACTAGTGAGGCAAGTGGCGAGAAAGATCAACTAACAGAGACAGTCAGGTGTGCCTCTAAAGTTAGACCTCACGAGAGCTTTCGACTAAATATCATGGAGCTTCCTGTTTGAGGTTCTTCGACGCATGGGGTTTGGAGAGAGGTTCTTAAAATGGGTGTCCCTGCTGCTTAGCACGGAAAACACCAGAGTGTTGGTGAATGGAGTTCCTGGTGGAAGGATAGTACACGTGAGAGGTCTCAGACAGGGTGATCCCACATCACCCATGTTGTTTGTGGCGGCTATGGAGGTACTGACTGCGGCTGTCAAGAAAGCCGCTGAGAAACATCTTTTCACTAGGCTTGCGGGGATCACGGAGCTCCAGAGAATCTCGGTTTATGCAGATGATATGTGGTACTTTTCTGCAAGCCGATGGCTACGGAGTTGGAGGCGGTGAAGGCCATTCTGAGAGTCTTTGGCGAGGCTTCTGGCTCGTAGTGAACTACGGAAAGACCTCAGCCACGGCTGATTAGAGAGCATGCGGGAGATGCCGAGAGAGTTGCGGCGACACCGGGATGCGAGGTCGTGGGTTTCCCCATCAAATATCTTGGTATGCAACTTGCTTTGAGGCCTCGACTAAGGCGGAGTGGCGGCCGATGATTGACCAGGTCATGCACTGCCCCGGCCTGGCAGAGGGGGATGATCCAGAAACCTGGGAGACTGGTCTTGGTCAAATCGGTGATAAGTGCGCGGCCTATACATCAACTGATGGTTGCGGAGGCACCAGCTTGGGTGCTTGAGGAACTGGAGAGGTGGATGAGAGCCTTTTCTTGGGCGGGAAAGAAAGAGATCAATGGAGGGCAATGCCTGGTGGTGTGGGACACCATATGCAAGCCTACACATTTTGGAGGACTATGAGTTAAGGACCTGAGGCAGCAAGGGCTGGCCCTTAGAGTTCGTTGGTGCTGGTTGCGTCACACAGACCCCTCCAGGCCTTGGCAGGGGCTGCCTGCTCTCAATGACTAGGAAGCCAATGATGTGTTTCAGAGTTTGGCGCAGTTTCGAGTTGGTGATGGTGGGAGCATCCTCTTTTGGAAGGATAGGTGGATCAATGGCAGGAATGCGGAGGAGATAGCGCCTGAGGTCGCTGCTTTAGTCCCAACGAGAAGGAAAAACATAAGGAAGGTGAGCGAGGCTTTAGTTGATGATTCCTGGCTCTTGGATGTATCTGGCGACTTGTCCATTGAGGGGTGGATGCAGTGCACCCTGCTTTGGGAAGAACTGGAGAGAGTGCCTAGGGATAGCAGCAGACCGAGATCAGATCCTATGGAAAGGTTCGCCGTCCGGGGGATATACCACTAGTGCGACCTATAACATGCTCTACCATGGGAGGGTCTCTTGGAGTATGGCCAAACCGGTATGGAGGTCGTTTGCACCCCCGAAGTGCAAAATATTTGGTTGGCTGGCGATTAGACGTAGGCTTTGGACGTCGGATCGGAGGGCCCGGCATGGGCTGCAGGACAATCCAGATCCTCGCGCTACTTGCTTACGAGGAAGAGGATAATGTGGATCACATTCTTGTGCGATGTCCGTATGCCAAGATGATCTGGTTTGGCTGCTTGAGAAGGGTAGGGTCACAGCTACAAGAACCGCAGGAGAATACAAATCTGGAGAGATGGTGGACGGAGGCGAGGAAGAGGCTAAGGAGGGAGGATAGGAGAGGTTTTGACACTTTCGTCCTGTTGGTTGCCTGGATGCTCTAGAAGCAAAGGAACGCCCGTGTGTTCCGGAACTTAGAGAGGCAGCTATCCACGGAACAGATTATCAGCATGATCCTTGAGGAGTTCAGTCTTTGGAGGGCTGCGAGGGGAGTGGAGCGGAGAGTCATGTCGCGAGAGTAGGTCTTGGAGTTTTGTGGGTGGTGTGCGTGGGTTGGCCAATGATAGATGTTCGCATCCCCTTTTGGTCTTATTCTTGTTGCTCCCTTCTATAAAGATATGGCACGACTTTCGCGTGGCCGCGAAAAAGAGAAAGAAATCCTATACGACCTGGGTCGCACCCTCCCCATGGCTGGACCCAGTCTTGCCTTCGACATCTGGCAGAGTGAATCTAATCTCGTTCCCATCTCCGGGTTCCCTCGCTCCTGCCTACTGCCTCTGCTTGATGGCGCCCCCGGCGGCCCTCACTTCACCGGCCCAGCCCCTCCGACCCACATCCGGCGGCACCACTTGCTGTGTTGTTGAGTGCTTACCATCGGCGGTCAAGCCACAAACCTTCTCTACTTCTTCCTTCGCAAAAAATGGAGTTAGGTGTTAGAGATATATTTGGTATATGTGTATTTGGTAGTATATGATTTGTAATCATCTCCTGCCTTATCTCTAGGATAGCCTTCTTGGCTCCCAAGACTTGTACCCCTATATATACTCGCCCGAGAGGCTCAATACAACATCCTATCATATTCCGCAATCTCTCCTCCCTCTCTATCCTTCTACATGGTATCAGAGCGGCACGCTCCTTGACCTAGCCGCCCCAAAGTTTCCGCGCCGCGCCGCCCCCGGGGAGGTCGATCTCCATGATCTACTCCGGGGGCCACGCAATCCGTATGAGGGTTCGTTCGCCGATCCGTTGATCCGCTGCCCTCGAGTCTTTTTTTCAATCCGTAGATTGGTTTTCTTTTTGCTCCGCCGGTCGCTCGACCGGCGTTTTCTTTTTTGTTTTACCGATCATAGATCGGATTGAGTCGCCCATCGCCGTCGTCCACTTGCGCCTCTACTCCGACAACGACATCGACCTGCACCGGCCATCAACCGCACGGCACAGCCGCACGCGCCGCACACGGGGTGCCCCTACGTGCATCGCAACAGGCTGTTCTTGCTCGCGCGGTCTCCATCGCCTGTCCGTCTTCATCGCCATCGACCGGGACTTCACCGACAACGTCGCCAACGACTCCGATCTGCGGCGCGTCATCCACGCCATGGCACGTGTAGCGCCACCGTCGGTCTGATCAACCGACCCCGCACACGTCTACGCCAAGCACGTCCCCGAGCACGCGCCTACCACCGATCGAGCATCGGGTTGCCGCTGCGTCGCCCCTTCGGGCCGCATCGCCGCCGCCTTTGGTCCACACTACCGGCCTCTAACGCGCCTTCCGAGGCGTGTACGTCGCTGGTGGTCTCCCGCCGCTGCACCGACTCGCGCCCTGCAGCTACGCCAGCCCCTCGAGCCGTGGCGTCGCTGCACGCGGTCACCTTTGCCATCCCCCACGCATCGACGTCTGAGGCCACCACAGCGCCACCCCTTCGGCGCGGGTCGCCTCCGTCTGCGCATGGTCTTCGTCACGCCGCCGGGTCTTCCTCGCCAACCTCGTGTACCGCCGCCGCGCCTCCACCCCAGGTCGCCGCTGGGCTCGCCAACCACCTCAGGTCGCGCCGGGCTCGCCGACCACCGCAACGCCCGTCTTCTATGTCTTCGTCCAACACATCTCCGCCGCGCCGTCCTCGCATCTTCCCCGACTACGACACCTGCTACTCTACTCCGACAACCTGCCGTTGAGTCTTCCTCTGCTAAGTCTACTCCGACATGGCGCGTCATTTGTACTGGTCCCGTCCTACGCATGCACGGTACTGGCAACACCGCCGCGTGCCTTCGTCCCCGATGCGTCCCCGGGCCTGGCAAGCTCGGATCGGCGCCTCGCCTTCCTCAAATTCGTCTTGCGTACTCGGTCTGGCAAAACCGGAGTATGCCTTCGTCCCCGATGTGCGCCTATCTCTGGCAAAACTAGGGCTGCACCTCATCCTCGACGGCTCAGACTGCATCGACTTCGGCATCGACCATCTCCACGACTGCCTCGGCGCATCTCCGTCACCCTCCTCGCACACCACCTCGCCTGCGGCTACATCAACACTGGCACCCGGCCACGATATCGACCACGGCAATTCCTCGCGCGGCCCCCTCGACCAAGGTTGTAGCACCCACGCTCTCGGCTACCTCAACATCGGCACAAGGGCTACCACCTCGCACGAGCACCTCGGCTTCCTCTACAGTCCAAGTATCCGCGACGCGACATCGTCCACGACGCTCCCGCTACGACTGCGGGGGAGTGTCAGCCCGTTGGTTCATACCTTCGGTTTCTCTCCGGCCCGACCGTCCGCGACGCTTCCATTGTTCACGTCACTACCGCTACGACTGCGGGGTAGTGTTAGAGATATATTTGGTATATGTGTATTTGGTAGTATATGATTTGTAATCATCTCCTGCCTTATCTCTAGGATAGCCTTCTTGGCTCCCAAGACTTGTACCCCTATATATACTCGTCCGAGAGGCTCAATACAACATCCTATCATATTCCGCAATCTCTCGTCGCTCTCTATCCTTCTACATTAGGAGAAGGAAATTCGCTGAATACAGATCAGTATTTCCTTGTTTGCACAACTCGAACTGACCGAATCTGAGTTATCTAAACAGATTCATCTAATTAGAGGATAATACTGCAAATACCATATGTATTTATGCACGCGATGTACATCAAATTCACCCATAAGAGAATAAAATTCAGCAAATTGAGTGACTCAAGCTTCTGCGACAGTACAAATCACATGTGTTGTTGTTGATTTGCAGCTTAGCAGGCAACAACCCCATCGGTCTGTAACTTAGCTACAACCATCGGGGGAAAGCAGATGGGGCGGTCAGCCAGCGGTGCCGCGAGCCAGGGTGACGAGAAGATTTGTCGTGGCTGGACACCGGTGGTCAGCAACACGGTGAGTTGCGCCGCCGGGGCGCCGAGGACGCGGCGCCGCCGAGCAGCAGACAGGAAGGGCTGCAAGGCAGGCCTCGGTAGAAGTTCTGGCTAGAGACTGCTTTGAGATTCGCTCTGCCAGATGTCGAACCTAGGACTGGGTCCAGCCATTGGGAGGGTCCAACCACCACCTGGCCACCTGGGAGCTCGGGTACGCCAGAGCTGGTGAAGAGGGCCAAGTCCTCCTCCCGCTCGGCGGACTAGGGAACGATAGGATGCATGCGGGGCCGCGGTAGGAAGCGCCGTCCTTCCGTTGGTACTAGACGGATTTCTGCCTCACTGGGAGGGATTAGTAGGTGAAGCATGGCCACTCGCCGGCGCGTTTATTGAGATAGGCATCGGTGGACATTTTTTTAATCGACAAAAAAGAGGGTGCTGGTAGATAGTTCTGAAAATAGCAAAATAATCCAGAATTTTGAGTAGTCTAACCTAACATATGTCGCCCGAGACCGTTATTGCAGACTGAACCATCAGTCATAAACCTCTTTAGCACAGCTTATAAGCGGGTTCAGTGTTTTTTGAAAAACAGTTACCCAATACAGGTGGTTTTTTCAATCACTAAACGTAAGTGTGGTGGTTTTTCTTTTGTAATTTTCTCTGTAAAAATGTAGTTATTGTTTTGGTTAAACAAAAAAAATTAAAGAAATTTGGCTGTGCATACACACTGTAAGAAAGTAAACTTATTTTTTCGGAGAGATTAATTACCTTTGTCACGTGAACATCCATCAGTTATGTATGGATTGCCTCTGTAACCATCTTCGCAATGACAATAATATGAACTGATGTAGTTTGATCCATCGTCACTGTAATCACCGCTATGGTTGCCGAGACATGCATAATCTGTCCTGTGCCGGAAGGTGCTAGCGGGGCCGGGTTGATCAACGACGATGCGCCAGGTAATAGAGCCATCAGCGGTTACATCAATCGTATCCCATATGGAGCTTCGGTTATTATTGTGCTCTTTGAATTTTGGTTCTCCAATCTTTTGGCGGACAAAATTGATCTCGAAGTCACCTACCTCGGAGCTAACATGGGTGGAGCAACACCCTGTGCCGTTGCAGTTCTGTTGAGCCACCCTGCCTATGATATCTTCGTCAGGACATGTAGCACTGCACACACCCACAGTCTTGTTACTGCGAAGCACTTGCATGTCGAAGTCGCAACCGGTGAAGTTCAGGTGCAGATCACACTGGCTGAAAGATCTCCCAGGATTCCAGGACATGTTGTACTTGTACACATCGTCCTCAGCTCTCAAGGAGATGGAACGGGAAAACGATACCTCAATAATGGCGATATGCTCATTATCCTGATCCTGGGTGACCTCCGTGATGCCGTCGTTCATGAAGAGCCTGGGAGCATGCGAGAAAGTGTGATTTTTGCAGATGAGCTCAAAGTCTTGCGACCGGAAGCAGCCAGGCCCGATGCCGAATGGGTACTCGAAGCTCACGTTCCCACAGCTCTTCTGACAACCGGCAAGCGAGGCGGTGGAGGGAAGAGCCGTCCCGTTCGCCGGTTGGCTTCTTTTCACGCCGGATGGCCGCACCGCTGCCGGCTGTAGCAGCAGCAGTGGGAGCAACCAGGAGAGTGCGTCGAGGAGCCTCATGTTCGTCCGCCCAATATTCGAGGTGTACACATGAATTAGACACGCAGGATTGGTATATTGGCTAGTGAGGAGTATCTGAAGGCGTGCGTACTCAGGAGTGACGACACAGTATATATTTCTGTCCAAAGGCGCGCGAAGGAAACTGAATTACCTGTCAATTTCATGGTATTAAAACCCAACACGACTTTTAATAAACAAGAAGAAAAGAAAAGAACTATTCAACAACGTGGGTGATACGGCATGCAAGGATAAGGTCCAAGTTGATTGGAGCCAAAAATAAAATAAAAACAAGATGTTTTTTTCTAAAATTAAACGTACTACTCCCCCTGGCCCGATTTAATTGTAGCGGTCAATAAAATATGTGCTGTAAAAAATACATCCGTACCCCTGGGTAACAGGGCACCATGTATACATGCAAAAAAAAAATAAGTAACTCAAAAAATGGGGCGAGATCCAAAATCTGTGGTTGGGTGGTTAGCCCATCTTCCACGGGGCGACCTAAACCGCGCCCGCGCGTTCGGATGGGTCGAACCGGAGAAAAAACGGCGTCCCAGCGCGTGGACCCATCCCTAAAACGGATGGATGCGGCGTCTGAGACGACCCATAGTCGGTCTAAAACTGGGCCTCGTTTGCGTGGCTGCGGACACCGACGGCTGCCCTCTCGCGTCCTCCCCTTGTCCTCCCCTGGCCCGCCTGTCTGCCTCCCAAAACACACTCACTTCACTCCACTCTCAAAACCTAGAGATGGCCGACGAAGCTCCTGCCGCCGCCACCGCCACCATCGGAGCCGAGGCCGAGCTCATGGCCGTTGTCGCTCCTACCATGGAGGAGTCTCCTGTCATGGACGCTCCGGTGGTCCCGCAACCCGCGTCGGCAACGATGAAGGCGAAGCCCGAGCTCACCACGGAGCAAAGGGCGATCCAGAGCAGAAAGCGGGCCGACCGGCGCAGGGTGCTCGAACAACGGAAGAAGGAGGCCGATGCCACGGAGGAGCGACAGAGGATAGCCGAGCAGTTCTAGCTCCTCCAAACGGAGGCGGAGGCGAAGGCCATGCAAGAGCATGCCATGCTCTTCTACGGCCACGCCGCGCTCGCTCCGCATCTGACCGTCCCGGGTGTCGGCTCAGCCTCGGCGGGAAGCTCCGCCTCGTCCGTGACCCGGCCTCTTCCTCCCCGGCCAACAGCCCCGCCAGCTGCCCCGTTTGGGTAAACGACCAGCGCGCGCAAAATGATGGCGTCATCGGGCGGTACTTGTACCCGTCACGGGATGGGTAACCGGAGGTGGGAGAGTCCATGATGGGGCCGTCGCCTTCGTCCATTGACCTCAACCGTGCACCGGCGGCGCACTCCAAAGCCCCCCAAGCAGCTCATAGTAGCAGTGATGACCGTTGCCCACAACCTGTTCGATGATTTGTCGGGCGAGAACGGGTCGCCATCTATGCAGGAAGCGACCACGATGCAGGCACATCCGTCTTACCCGTCGACGATGCCCACCACCATGAAATATCCGTCGACCGAGCAGGCTCCCCCGCCACCGCCCATTGACATAGAGGAGGACACCACTGGCCATCCCGGCACCATGAACATAGACGAAGAGTCGTTGTTCGGTGACGAGCTCACACAAGCCGCAGTTGCACAAGCTCGAGGTCGCCGGCTTAGCAAAAGAACCAGCAACTACACCCAGCTGGAGGAAAAAATGATCGTCGAGGGATGGTTGTCCATTGGGCAAGATCCATTGACAGGTGCCGAGAAGAAGGGGACCACATTCTAGCGCCGGATCCATGACTACTTCCATGAGCATCGTAGGTACGGGGAGGAGCGATTTGACAGCGACCGCAATGAGTGCTCCCTCCAAAAGAGGTGGGGAACAATTTAAACGGAATGCAACAAGTTCCAGGTGGCGTATGATCACATGAAGCGGATTCCCGTTAGCGGCATCGGCGTGAAGGACTTGGTATAGTTCTTAACCTCAACTTGTTCTTTCATTGTTTGCACATATGTTTGTCATTGTTGTCTCGCTTTGCTCTAGGTGTGGCAAGCTTTGGATTACTTTGAAACGCAAATGAAGGAAGGGCCTTTGGCTCTCTCATTGTTGGAAGGAACTCGAGGGCACCCCCAAGTTCCAGGAGGGGTACGAGGGGTACATGGCGAGCTTGATTGGCAGCAAGACTGCCAAAGATGCCACGGTCATTGAACTTGATGGTGGCCAGCCTTGCGGTAGCTCCGCTTCTCGTTCAAGCCGTCCACAGGGCCACAAGGCAACCAAGGCCAACATGAAGTGTGATGCTTCGGCCATGCATTTGGTCGGCACCTTGAAGGAGATGTATGCTCACAAAGAGGTGTCCACGAACAAGAGGGATGAGAGGAGACGCCGGGAGAAGGAAGAGGACATGAAGACCTACTTCAATGTCCAAATGAGGAATCTTGAGATTGAAGAGGTCAAGGCCAAGACGAAGGCTAGGGAAGTTGAGATCAAAGAGAAAAAGTTGGAGCTCATTGCAGCGGCAAGGGCCAAAGAGGTGGAGCTGAAGGAGAGGGAAATTGATCTGAAACGGCAAGCCGAGGACCACATGATCATGACCACCGACTTGACCGCCATGAAGGAGGTGAAGAGAGCTTGGTTCAAAAAGAGGCAGAAGGAGATCCTAGAGCGCACAAATTGAGTTAGCAATCTTAATTTGTAATTTTTATATTTTTTCAAACTATGACCCATTTCATTTCTTGGTCATGCAACATTTTATTTCATATTATTCTATTTTTTACATATTATTTATAAATCTGTGTGGCCAAATAGCCTATTTCCCAAAGAAATAGACCAGATGGCCGAATGGGTGGCCGCTGCGTTGGACGCAGCGTGCGACCCAAACGGACACGCGGACGCGGGGCGCTGTCCACGTGTCCGCGCGGCCACTCAAACGGCCTAAAACGAACGGCCCAACGCGTCCATTTGGGTCGCAGCATTGGAGATCCCTTAGGAGGGCAGTGGCACCTCCATCCCACCAGAATTCAAATCCTAGGTTTGACACTTTGGTGTCTGATGACCCACAAGTATAGGGGTGTATCGTAGTACTTTCGATAAATAAGAGTGTCGAACCCAACGAGGAGCAGAAGGTGTTGACAAGCAGTTTCGATGAAGGATTCTCTGTAAATGCTCACAGACAAGTATTCAGGGGGTTTTGATATAGCAGATAAATAAAGTACAAGTAAGTAAAATGCGAGAGAAATAATTGCAGCGAGTGGCCCAATCCTTTTTAGCACAAAGGACAAGCCGGTTTGTTTACTTATAATGACCAAACGTTCTTGAGGACACACGGAAATTTAGTTTAGTGTTTTTGCTTCATATAGCTGATTAATCTTCATTGTTTTGATAAGTGTTGTGTGGGTGAACCTATGCTAATGCACCACCCTTCCTAGGACTAACATACTTGTGATTATACCCCTTGCAAGCATCCGCAACTACAAGAAAGTAATTAAGATAAATCTAACCACAGCCTTAAACTCTGAGATCCTGCTATCCCTCCTGCATCGATATACCAACGGGGGTTCAGGTTCGTTGTCACTCCGGCAACCCCACAATTAGCAAACGAATACAAGATGTATTCCCCTAGGCCCATAAAGGTAAAATATCATGTAGTCGACGTTCACATGACACCACTAGAAGAATAACACCACAACTTAAATATCAAACCATTGAATATTACCCAACATAATTCACTACTAACATTTAGACTTCACCCATGTCCTCAAGAACTAAACGAACTACTCACGAGACATCATATGGACATAATCAGAGGTGATATGATGATGAATAACAATCTGAACATAAACCTTGGTTCAATGGTTTCACTCAATAGCATCAATAACAAGTAGTAATCAATACCGGGAGAGTTTCCCCTATCAAACAATCAAGATTCGACCCTAGATGTTACAGCGGTGACGAGGTGCAGCGGTGGAGATGGCGGTGATGATGATGGAGATGATGGTGATGATGATCCCAATGATGTCCAGCTCGATGACGGTGACAATGGCGTCGATTTCCCCCTCCGGAAGGAATTTCCCCAGCAGATTTCAGCCTGCCGGAGAGCTCTTTTCTCTTTGGTGTTTTCCGCCCCGCAGAGGCGGCTGTGACTCTTCGCGACTATCCTCTGGAGCTTAGGTTTTCGGGGTGAAGAAGTACGCGAAGGAGAGGCGGCCGAAGGGGGCTGTGGGCCCCCTCCCCACAAGGCGGCGCGGCCAGGCCAGGGCCCGCGCCGGCCTATGGGGGGCATGGCGGCCCTTCTCGGTCCCTCCTTTTGGCTGGCTCCGTCTTCTGGAAAAATAAGATCTTCGGTGTAATTTCCGTCAATTGTTGATCTTCCGAAATATTGCATTCTGACGGTGCTTTTTCCAGCAGAATCCTGACTCCGGCGAATGATTCTCCAACAATCATGAAACATGCAAAATAGGTGAAATAACTTAAGTATCATCTCTAAATACGAAATATATCAATGAATAATAGTAAATTATGATACAAAATAGTGATGCAAAATGGACGTATCAACTCCCCCCAAGCTTAGACTTCGCTTGTCCCCAAGCGAAACTGAATTTAGTAAACAAGACCACATGTTCATGGAGTGAAGAGTCGATAAACCAAATACGGACAAGAAGCATCATATTAATTCACACAAGACATTCTAGTGAACAACTTCCTCATATAATTCAACTTGAAACAAGTAGAAGGTAATCACAAATAAAGGTGCATAAGAAATCATAATTGGTGATGGCAAACTTCGTTCTTGGTCAGAGAACAATTAACAGATTGTACTTATCTGTCGAGCAACGCTCTTATGTTAAAGCTTATATGGCACAACTTGCATACTCAATCATAATAATCTCTTCATAATCATTGATAACTTTCAAAGCTATATTCATTCGGATAAAACTTGTACTAAACAAGGAAGAGTAAAAAGGCATGATTGAGTAGATCACAATATAAATGGTTTGATCACAACAACTCAATTGCTTGCTTAAGATGGAGGGAAATAGGTTTACTGACTCAACATAAATTAAAAGATAGGCCCTTCGCAGAGGGAAGCAGAGATTAAATCATGTGCTAGAGCTTTTTCAGTTTTGAAATCATATAAAGAGCATAAAAGTAAAGTTTTGAGAGGTGTTTGTTGTTGTGAACGAATGGTAGTGGGTACTCTAACCCCCTTGCCAAACAAACTTCCAAAGAGCGGCTCCCATGAAGGACGTTATCTCTACCAGCAAGGTAGATCATCCCTCTTCTCTTTTGTTTACACATGTACTTTAGTTTTTATTTATTTATGGGTGACACTCCTCCCAACCTTTTGCTTTCTCAAGCCATGGCTAACCGAATCCTCGGGTGCCTTCCAACAATCACATACCATGGAGGAGTGTCTATTTGCAAAATTAAGTTGCTTACTGATGAATCAGAGCAAAACATGTGAAGAGAATTATTAATGAAATTTAATTAATTGGGGGTTGCGAACCCCGCTGCTAGCTCTTTTTGCAAAATTATAGGATAAGCGGATGCCACTAGTCCATTGGTGAAAGTCTGCCTAACAAGATTGAAAGATAAAACACCACATTTCCTCATGAGCTATAAAACATTGACACAAATAAGGGATGATAAATTTTGAATTGTTTGAAGGTAGCACATGAAATATTTACTTGGAATGGCAGGAAATACCACATAGTAGGTAGTTATGGTGGACACTGATGGCATAGGTTTTGGGTTAAGGTTTGGATGCACGAGAAGCATTCCCTCTCAGTACAGGTCTTTGGTTAGCAAGGTTGATTAGCAAGCATAAGAGTTGAGGGAAACAAACAAATATACATGTGAGGGAAACAATCATGCATCTTCCTTGTAAGCACAAACAATTTTAGCTTCAGAATAATAAGCTAAGAGCTAACAAGAAAGAAAGATAATGAAACAACATATCTACATGTATTTCTCTTTTCTACTTAAACCTCAAAGTGTTGTTGCTATTGACCAATGCTAAGTTCGCCAAAACCAAATAGATTTACTCAATGCTCCCAAAGTGATACCAATACTAAAAACAAGATCAATCTTATAGTAGAAATTGCAAACTAAAATAAGATGTGCAATATGTAAATGATAAGACTTCTCATTAATATTCCATAACGATAACTCACACCAAAGGATACATAGACAACCAACTAAAGAGAGATACTTCCACACTGCAACCCATCTTATATGATAACTTCCCTACTCATGATATGACACTACTTGATAGTAAAAAGGTAAAAGATAGTGATGATGTGATACCGCGGCACTCCCCCAAGCTTGGAACAAACCAAGGGGGTGCCAATACCAA
>NC_061514.1:166684098-166801054 GCF_022539505.1 Lolium rigidum
CTAACTCCATTTTTTGCGAAGGAAGAAGTAGAGAAGGTTTGTGGCTTGACCGCCGATGGTAAGCACTCAGTAACACAGCAAGTGGTGCCGCCGGATGTGGGTCGGAGGGGCTGGGCCGGTGAAGTGAGGGCCGCCGGGGGCGCCATCAAGCAGAGGCAGCAGGCAGGAGCGAGGGAACCCGGAGATGGGAACGAGATTAGATTCACTCTGCCAGATGTCGAAGGCAAGACTGGGTCCAGCCATGGGGAGGGTGCGATCCAGGTCGTATAGGATTTCTTTCTCTTTTTCGCGGGCACGCGAAAGTCGTGCCATATCTTTATAGAAGGGAGCAACAAAAATAAGACCAAAAGGGGATGCGAACATCTATCATTGGTCAACCCACGCACACCACCCACAAAACTCCAAGACCTACTCTCGCGACATGACTCTCCGCTCCACTCTCCTCGCAGCCCTCCAAAGACTGAACTCCTCAAGGATCATGCCGATAATCTGTTCCGTGGATAGCTGCCTCTCTAAGTTCCGGAACAGACGGGCGTTCCTTTGCTTCTAGAGCGTCCAGGCAACCAACAGGACGAAAGTGTCAAAACCTCTCCTATCCTCCCTCCTTAGCCTCTTCCTCGCCTCCGTCCACCATCTCTCCAGCATTTGTATTCTTCTGCGGTTCTTGTAGCTGTGACCCTACCCTTCTCAAGCAGCCAAACCAGATCATCTTGGCATACGGACACCGCACAAGAATGTGATCCACATTATCCTCTTCCCGTAAGCAAGTAGCGCAGGGATCCGGGTGGTCCCGCAGCCCATGCCGGGCCCTCCGATCCGACATCCAAAGCCTACGTCTAATCGCCGACCAACCAAATATTTTGCACTTCGGGGTGCAAACGACCTCCATACCGGTTTGGCCATACTCCAAGAGACCCTCCCATGGTAGAGCATGTTATAGGTCGCACTAGTGGTATATCCCCCGCACGGCGAACCTTTCCATAGGATCTGATCTGGTCTACTGCTATCCCTAGGCACTCTCTCCAGTTCTTCCCAAAGCAGGGTGCACTGCATCCACCCCTCAATGGATAAGTCGCTAGATACATCCAAGAGCCAGGAATCATCAACTAAAGCCTCGCTCACCTTCCTTATGTTTTTCCTTCTCGTTGGGACTAAAGCAGCGACCTCAGGCGCTATCTCCTCCGCATTCCTGCCATTGATCCACCTATCCTTCCAAAAGAGGATGCTCCCACCATCACCAACTCGAAACTGCGCCAAACTCTGAAACACATCATTGGCTTTCTAGTCATTGAGAGCAGGCAGCCCCTGCCAAGGCCTGGAGGGGTCTGTGTGACGCAACCAACACCAACGAACTCTAAGGGCCAGCCCTTCCTGCCTCAGGTCCTTAACTCCCAGTCCTCCAAAATGTGTAGGCTTGCATATGGTATCCCACACCACCAGGCATTGCCCTCCATTGATCTATTTCTTTCCCGCCCGAGAAAAGGCTCTCATCCACCTCTCCAAGTTCCTCAAGCACCCAAGCCGGTGCCTCCGCAACCATCGGCTGATGTATAGGCCACGCACTTATCACCGATTTGACCAAGACCAGCCTCCCGGGTTTCGGATCATCCCCTCCGCCGTGCCGGGGCAGGTGCATGACCTGGTCAATCATCGGCCGCCACTCCGCCTTAGTCGAGGCCTCAAAGCAAGTTGCATACCAAGATATTTGATGGGGAAACCCACGACCTCGCATCCCGAGTGTCGCCGCAACTCTCTCAGAGATCTCCCGCATGCTCTCTAATCAGCCGTGGCTGAGGTCTTCCCGTAGTTCACACGAGCCCGAAGCCTCGCCAAAGACTCTCGAATGGCCTTCACCGCCTCCAACTCCGTAGCCATCGGCTTGCGGAAAAGTACCACATCATCTCGCATAAACCGAGATTCTCCGGAGCTCCGTGATCCCCGCAAGCCTAGTGAAAAGATGTTTCTCGCCGGCTTTCTTGACAGCCGCAGTCAGCACTTCCATAGCCGCCACAAACAACATGGGTGATGTGGGATCACCTCGTTCGAGACCTCTCACGTGTACTATCCTTCCACCAGGAACTCCATTCACCAACACTCGGTGTTTGCCGTGCTAAGCGTAGGGGACACCCATTTTTAGAACCTCTCTCCAAACCCCATGCGTCGAAGAACCTCTAACTTGAAGCTCCATGATATTGAGTCGAAAGCTCTCGTGAGGTCTAACTTTAGAAGCACACCCGATCGTCTCTCGTTGGTTGATCTTTCTCGCCACTTGCCTTACTAAGATGAAGTTATCATGTAGGGATCGTCCTCTAACAAACGTTGATTGGTTGGTTCTCACAACATCTCCCAGCCTTCTCCGAAGCCTATTTGCCATAATTTTGGAGAAAAGCTTTGCAAAGCTATGCACCAGGCTGATGGGGCGATAATCCTTGACCTCCGTGGCATCCTCGCTTCTTAGGGATCAAAGTGATGAGGGCTCGGTTTAGGCGCGCGAAGCCGCGCCCATCTCCTACACTCAATTTGTACAACCCAAGCAAGGATATCGCCTTTTATGATTGGCCACGCCCTTTGGTAGAAAGCGCCTATAAACCCATCCGGCCCGGTGCCCGATCCGGTGCAGGTCCTTGACCACCCTCCAAATCTCCTCCTCGGTGAACATGTCATCCATGTCCTGCAGCTCGAGCTACGGGGATTTCAAGCTCTTGCAGGTCAATCGAATATTCTCTAGGTTGTATCCTTCCCAGCTGGAAATAAGCCTCCGTAAAAGCCTCCACTTTCCTCTCTTGGTCCGTCACAATCTCCTCTCCAATCCTCACAGAGGCAATGTGGTTTTTCGCTCGTCTACCATTGGCAACAGCATGGAAGAGCGCTGAATTTGCATCCCCTCTCTCAACCAGCGGACTCTCGACCTCTGTCTCGCCATGGTGCGCTCAAGCGAGGCAAGCCCAAGCACAGATTGCTTAAGGGTTCTCCTCAGCCAAACCTCCATGGGTGTCAGCCTCCGTCTCTCCTGGGCCACATCTAGGAGCAAAATCAAAGTGTTAGCGATCGCAATGTTTAGCTTGATGTTCCCAACTCTTTTTTGCCCCCAGATCGTAGGCGTTCCGCCGCATTCCTAAAGAGCGCATCTAGCCTCCGAAAGGGATCTACTATGCCGGGGTCACACACCCAAGCCTCCTTTACCGCCTCATCAAATCCCTCCAGCTTGAGCCAGAAGCTCTCAAACTTGAACCTTCTCCTAGACCGAAAAGCCGCATTAAGGGCCAAGTGGAGTGGTGCATGATCCGAAACCGACGATGATAGCCCTTGCAGCACAGAGTCAAAATGCTGCAAGTCCCAATCCACCGAGACCAGCACCCTATCAATACGTGTAAGGGTAGCTCTCTCCCTTTCATTACTCCAGTGTAAGTCCTCCCATGCATATATAGATCCTTTAGCTCATGCGCATGTACAAACGCCCGTAAGCGCTGCATCATGTTCCTATTCTCATCGTTGTTGCTTTGACGATCTCAGCTATTGAATGTCCCTCTCCTTGGCGTGCGTGTGCACAAATTTACGAATTTCACTCTGGTTCTTCTTTTTTAGATAAAAGGCTTATCAGCCTAACTTTAAATTAATAAAGCCATAGGAGTTCAACAGAGTTATTACAACCGCGGCAGCATACAGCTTAGCCAACGCACACAAATAAACGCCTAAGATTACACAACAACACAACGAAGACAGGCACCCCAAGCCTCGCAACAGTCGACCGTCAACACCCTCCAATGCATCCGCTCCGGAGACACGACCCCCTCGTGTCGCAGGAGATGTCCTCAGAATCCGGTGCTTGGCCGCATTGCGGAGTACAACTCCCTCGGCTCATTGATCATCCAACACAGCGTCTTGGGGTTTATACTCCATAGCTGCAAGAATAGCATAGTTTTAAATATAAGATCAGAAGGTTGGTTAGGAACTTTCTTTTCAATAGTAAGTTTGTTGCGAATGAGCCACAAAGCGCAAGACTCTGCCGTAAAAGCAACCAAAGCAATCTACACGACATCCCCGCTAGACTCGATAAGATATGGTGAAACCGTGCAAAATTGGATGACCTCCAAGCGCACCCAAGCAACCGGCGGAGCACACTCCACGCAAAATTTGCAAGAGAGCAGGAGAAGAAAATATGCGCGGCATCTTCCGGTTCACCACACAACGCACAAGTGCCGTCCGAAGGGCCATGTCTAGTGGCAATATGCAGGTTGGAGGGCAGTTTGTCTAAGGCGAGTTGCCGAGCAAAAATCTTTATCTTGAGGGGAACCGCCGCTTTCCATAAGTCCGTAGCATGAGCCACCGTCGCCCCTTGCTAGAGCTTTTCATACATGGAGCTAACCGAGTACATCTCGGATGATTCTAGGGACCAACTAACCTTATCCTTGTCATGGGACAGCTGGACCGAAGCAACCTCCTGACATAGCTGAAGCCATTGGGCCGTGCCAACTTGGTCCAGAGAGCGACACAACCTGAGATTTATTTCTGTCCCCGAAAGCACCTGAGCAACTATCACATCCGTATCATCACAGATCGCAAAGATAAGCGGGAACCGATCCTTGAGAGGGGAATCCCCACTGCAAACATCCAACCAAAACCTGGCACGGCGGCCATCTCCAACCACAAATCTAGCGCCCATGGCAAAGTACCGCTTGAGTTTATGCAAGCCTTTCTAGAACTGGAAACCCCTTGTCCCGAGCCCGTAAGAATGCTCTCCGTCCTAGGGTATTTGGCTCGGAGTAAACGTGCCCAGATAGTCTCCTCATCTTGGTACAATCTCCAAATCCACTTGACTAGAAGCGCAATATATATTCAGTGTTGTGAGTTGTGACTGCCCTTCACTATCGTGAGTAGGTTGCTTCATCAGGTTGTGCTGGTTGCCTCTCGTGGTTATGTTGTCTTAGATCTTAGATGTATAGCAGGAAACGATTCTTTACCATCCGAGTTTATTCAAACGAATTTTAAAATTCAAAACTTAAACTACAAATTAAATACAAAAGCTACGCTACATATATTGCGTCATGTGTATGAACTGGCGCAGAGGGTAGCGATGCTCTATTTGCCGAAGTCGTCGAGGGTTCGAAACCTAGTTGTTGAATCATAATCTTATTTTTTTGTACCCCTGAAGAGAGTAAAACTCGGGATAAAAATGTGAGGGTAAACTCGTCAAGGGTTCGAACCCCAGCTTGTTGCATCATAATTTTAATTTTTGTACCCGCGAAGAGAGTAAAACTCGGGATAAAATGTGAGGGTAAACTCGCAAGGGTTCGAACCCCAGTTGTTGCATCATAATCTTTTTGTACCCACGAAGAGAGTAAAACTCGGGATAAGAATGTGAGGGTGTGAGTAACCCATCCCGTAACATTCCCGGATCCGAAAGAGCCTTACCATCGCACTATGCTTCATCACCATGACAGATGTAACACATTAAGCCTATTTAACAAAATTATGTAACTTGAAATTCAAAATTTTCAGATTTTTTTGTTTGGTAGCCCTCTTTCTGGGCAGGGAACGGAATTTCTGGTTTCCCCCGGCCGATAATTAAATACCTTGATAGCAGGTGGGCTTGCGTCCCTGTAGAGCTTTCCAAAATCCACCTGGTAAGAACTTAAGTGAAAACAGCTCAGTTGGTCGTGCCGGTGAACATCAACAACCCCTAAAAAAGCCTCACTACTTACCAGGGTGCTTGAGTTGTGCTGGCGAAATTCATTCTAACAAGTGTGTGCTATCTCCCTCATTCTTGATTTGTACAATTTTTGTCCGTAGCTGCTAGTGTTGCTTGGTTCATCTCCATTGTTTATAATACAATACTTGCTGAAATTTCTAACGTTAATTTAGCACACGTAATGCTAGAAATTGACGTGTCATTGTCTCAAATCAGGGTATGATCCATTACAACGGAAGACCAACTGCTCTAGATGGTGTGGGAATATTAGTGTTCCTTTTCCATTCGGCCTAGAAGAGGGATGTTTTGCAAGGACGTTGTTTCAGCTCAATTGTACAAATTCGACAGCATCTAGCCCTCCGGTTCATTGGCTACGATGCAGAAGACACCCTTGTAAGAAAAATAAATATTAACAATGGGGTAGTGAATGTTAAATACAACTCATACACTGAAGAACGACTTTCGATGTATGTGGATGGAGAACCTGAACTCTATGTTGCCTCCGGGAATCAGCATCTCAGCAGTGGGCTGTAGCCAACTTAACTTGCCAGGAAGCACAACAAAATACATCGGGATATGCATGTGTTAGCATGAATAGTGAGTGCTTGAGTGTCAACTCCGCACGAAGCTATGTCGGTTACCGCTGCAAATGTAAGTCCGGCTTTGATGGGAATCCATATGTCGTGGATGAGTGTAAAGGTACACCTCCTCCTCCTCTCTTATGCACCTCCTAATATGAAATAATATGAAAATCCTCTCTTTGTTATGAAAATTCCATAATGAATGGGTGCCCGCAAATCTTTTAAGAAATTATACTTGTCTTGTGTGTCTCAAACACAATAAAAACCATAGATATGCAAGAAAGTGCTCAATTTTTTCTACATGTACGTCTGCTTGAGTTTGTTTAAAATGTTAATTGCACCAAAGGTAAAATTAACATATGTTTGAATTTCTTGTAGTATGGCCGCCATATGGATATTTAACTACATTGCTTATGTGTTTCCTCTCGCGTTACTTATTGTTTCAGATGTTAACGAGTGCAACATACAAGGCATATGTAATGGAACTTGCCATAACAATATAGGAAGTTATTATTGCACCGAATGTCCTAGAAAAACAGTGTATGACATTGCAACAAAGATGTGCACATCAACCAAAGAACAAAATTTGGTCCTAGGTGAGTTATACAATACAATCAATTATATGTAATGAGCTAAATAAAATTCCGGCCAATAATAGCTTGCGTAATCGTTACAGGTATTGCCATTGGGATTAGCCTCGGTTTCGGAATTCTACTTTTCATGTTGGTTGTGATATTTTTCATTCGTCGGTGGAAAAAAGACATCCAAAATCAATTACGAAGAAAGAATTTTCGGCAGAACCAAGGCCTACTCCTTCAACAATTGATATCATCGGATGAAAATGCGAGTGACAACACCAAGATTTTCTCACTATCAGATTTAGAAAAGGCAACAAATAACTTTGATGCCACACGAATTGTTGGTCTTGGAGGACATGGCATGGTTTATAAAGGCATATTATCTGACCAACGGGTAGTGGCCATAAAGAAGTCTAAAGTCATTGAGCAAGTTGAGATTAGTCAGTTCATCAATGAGGTTGCAGTCCTCTCACAAATAAATCACCGAAACATCGTGAAGCTCTTCGGATGCTGTCTTGAGACCGAAGTCCCACTTCTAGTATATGACTTCATCTCCAATGGTTCATTA
The DNA here is from genome assembly GCF_022539505.1 of Lolium rigidum. NCBI lineage: Eukaryota > Viridiplantae > Streptophyta > Magnoliopsida > Poales > Poaceae > Lolium > Lolium rigidum. The sequence goes on from NC_061514.1 coordinate 166,691,515, forward strand.
TTTGGAATCATCCATGCAAGTAGCACTAGCAGCTTTGTGTTATCGTGGGACGATTGTTTGAGAATTGCTGCAGAAGCTGCTGGAGCACTCTATTACCTCCACTCGGCTGCTTCGGTGTCAATATTCCATCGTGATGTGAAGTCCACTAACATACTCTTGGATGGAAATTACACCGCGAAAGTATCGGATTTTGGTGCTTCAAGGTTGGTTCCTATTGACCAAACTCATGTCATTACAAATATACAAGGCACCTTTGGGTACCTGGATCCAGAGTATTACCACACGGGAATGTTAAATGAGAAGAGTGATGTCTATAGCTTTGGTGTAGTACTTGTAGAGTTGTTGTTGAGAAAGGAGCCTATTTTTACAAGTGATTCTGGCCTAAAGCAAAACTTGTCCAACTACTTTCTTTGGGAGATGAGGGAGAAACCACTTGCAGATATAGTGGCTGCTCAAGTTCTGGAAGAAGCAACAGATGAAGAAATTAACGATGTCGCCAACCTTGCAGAGACTTGCTTGCGACTACGAGGTATAGAGAGGCCTACTATGAAACAAGTGGAGGTGAAACTGCAGGATATCAGATCCAAAAGGTTAAGATCATCTCAGGTTGCAGTGACAAGTGAAGATATGCAACCTTTGTTAAGTGGACCAAGGCAAGTCAACCTTCCGCTATTGGGTGTTCAAGATGGTATAGGGAACCGAGCTAATTTACCTTCTCAAAGGGAGCAAAACTGCTACAGCCTGGAGCAAGAGTTCATGGCATCGGCAACTCTGCCACGGTAGATCACTGGATTGTCTGGTTTTGTCTGTTTCAAGCGCCAGCTGCATATTTGTCGTCTTTTGATTGATATGGCAATGTATACCGTATATTGTATTGTAGTACACTTACACTCAGCAACGGTTTTCACTATTCAGGTTATATGGCCGGCCAGTTTTCGCTGCATTAAAATGGTGTTGTAAAATGCTACTGATACACCTTTGTATCTCACGATTAGGCAATGATTTTGCATCTCAATAACTAATTCTGTAATAAGGTACTGGTCCACCTTCGTATCTCACAATCGGGTTAGGGTATTGTAATTTTGCATCTCGGTAAATATTGGAGTAATATGCTACTATCCACTTGTGCATCTCACAATTGGTCACAATTGGTCATTGTAAATTGTAATGGTTCTGAAAAAAATAAACATTGGTCATTGTATAATTTAATGAACGTTCTCATGGGCACCACGAGAGGCTGGACGAGGCGCGTGAAAAGGGGAGAATGCGCTCAGAAGTGCTCTCTGCGCCAAGCTGCTACAGATGTTACAACGATTCGAGTCGGACCACCCTCGCCACCATCGTCTCCCACAGCCGGCAGCACACTGCCGGAAGGAGCAACGAGGAAGAGGTCTTCTCCCTGACTGTCACACCGCGCATGGTGGCCTACTTCTGTGTACGGGACATCAAGCAGGAGATGGATGCTGAGCAACCCGTTGGCCGCGCTGTGCAGCCAAAACGCCTCTCACAGAATCTCGTCGTAGCCGGAGAAAATGTGTTAGGCTAAACTCTGCACATACACCTCTGCATCAGAAGGGCCGGCTGAGCGTCCCCGGGGATCGAAACCTCGGATAGTCGGATCCCCCGCCTCCCCCGCTCGCCACGTGTTCCCGTACATTTTTCGCGAAAACGCAAAGAGCTTTGCGTTTCGATTCATTGATAGAAAAAGAAGTTTACATTACAAGCCTAAGAAAAGGTCGAACACCCACAGTAAACACCCGATACTCAAACTAGACTACGATAAAAAGGCCGAAATCCGTCGAGTGCTCGCTCCTCCAGGACACTGCAGAGTGAGCTCCTCCGCAAGACAGAACCCTTGCCGATGAAAGTCGCAGTGCCTGTGCATCGTCGAAATTACTAAGAGCCTGCCAGCTGCAGCCAAGACGCGTACCACCTGAATCCCGCGAGTCCACCACGGCTCAGCTGGGAGCATTGCTGCTCCGGCCTCGACCCAAATCTAAGAAACGCCATCGGCGCAGCGGCTAGCTCCTGGCAACCTCGACAGACGTGCAAGCGTGCAGTCTTCAGCAGCCCGCCAACAAACACAGAGGCCAGCCCACCACTGCTCATCCAGAGGCATGCTCGCGCTGTTCGAGGAAGATCCTCGTCGCGCAAGCCACTGCAATACTACTCGAGAGGCCGGCGCGCACCTGCATCGCAAGACACCTCCCATGTGGTCAGCGCCGAGATCCACGAGGAAGAACTACTGCCCGACCTCAAGTTCCCAAGACGACACCTCCAAGGAGGGTACGACGTCCAAGACGCCGCCGTCGCCCGATTTGGCTAGGCAAATCTGAGGTTTTCACCCGGAACATGAGACCCTAGGCAAGGGAGGTGCCGAAACTCCTCGGTGACGCCACAAGAGGAAAACGGCGCCCTCGGGCGTCGCCGTCACCGGCCCCGAAAGGCAGGGCTTTCGCCCAGAGCATGGTTCCTCACCACTGCAGGCACTGTCCATTCTTCGCCAAGACCTCCTGCGCTGACCCTTTTCTCTCAAAGCGCTAGCCTTGGTAGCGCAACCTGCTGGCAGCACGTCCAGCGTGCCACGTCGGGGGCAACCATGCTGTAATATCCCAGGATTTGGGGTTACAAAAAAAAGGAAACAGATGTGTGCATTGCATTCATGCATAGAAAATCCGGAAAATTTTCGCGCTTTTATTTAAAACACAAAGAGATCAAGGTTTTGCTTGTGTTGATGGGAATTGACTAAGGTCATCGACACGAGTGCGATAAACTTTGATATGACCTTTGTTGATTTCAGAAGTTGTGGGAAAGGCAAGTGAAACTTGACTCAAATATAAATGACAACTATGCAAACAATAATTGGAATTTGGGTTCCAAACAATCATATACAATAAAATATAAAATAAATTCAAATAAGTATTTGAATTCGAATTTGAATTAGGAATATGACAATAATAAGGATTTCAAGAATAGGGAAAATACAATTTTATTAATTTTGCACAATAATACAAAGTCTTTACAAAATGAATAAAGAATAAGAATATAATTACAATTACAAGTATAAGGAAAAGACATTAGATCCTAAACTAAATGTTGAATGTCCTCCTCTTTTGTTCCAGTGAGCCCTGCAAAATAGACCAAGAAAACAAAAGGCAAAGGTAATGCCAAGTAGCAAGGTTAAAATTAAATAGAAGAATAACAAAAATATCTTGCTTAGCCGTGCCTTGCTCTAGCAAGCAAGGAATACCAAATTGACTACATCCACAAGGGGGTATGGATCAGGTTGACCTCACAGCAGGCATGCAGGCAGCACACACACACCTTTGCATGGCCTAGGTGTCGACCAACCACAACTCCAGAACACCATATAAAAGAGGCATCCCTTGCAGCACACAAGTGTTTAGCACATTATCCATGACAGAACAAGAGCAGCCCAAGAACAGCAACTGTTCTTTAGCAGACCATTAGATAACATCAGAAAGCAACCATGGAAGAAGCAGGGCATCACCACGACCAAGCTAGAGCTGCAAGATCAGTAACTAGTAGCAAGATGGTGGTGACATATTAGGAGTCAAGAGGAGCATGTTCAGCTCAAGGAGGAGAAGCTCATCAAGACCAGAAGCTGAATCAGATTAACACACACTTTGTCTAGGAGCTGGAGTGAGGTATAAATCTCAAACTCGAAACAGATTAGTTCCAGCATAGCATGTAGACAAGTAAATCCAGGAAAAGCATCAAACATCAATGTTTGAATGTTTTTATCATCACTTGGTATTAAACCTGAATAAAACTGGCAACTTAAATAGAGTAGAATAAATGATACCAAGCCATATTAGCTCAAGATCCAGCTGTATGCATAGTTACAAAGTATCAACACATAACCAGGAGCAAAAGTGACTAGCACCAGATTACCACAACTATAAAAGCTACCAAGTTTAACCCAGTTTAAAACACCATCAGATTTGGGTTAATCCAAAGGCATTATATCTTACCACAAATTTTTCTACATCTTTTAAAAGTTTTGGAAGCACTGCAGTGGTAATCAGAAAGACCACCCACTGCAATCCCATCCAAATACATCAAGCCAACATTTAAATCCATCTGTGAACCTAGGCAAGATTTCCCTAAGACCATATCATCCAGTGAATATCACTTGATGGCACATGCAAAGGAAAATGCCACCATAAGCTCAAGATCATCACCTGGCACCACATAAACCGAAGTACATGATCAGACCATGTATACACATGATCTATAGATGTTAAAAACAGCAGCCTGTAACTCAAGCATAGGCAAAACGATAGTATCAAAGCACTATAGGCATGCATATAAGCTCACCATGAAGGTACAAGCATCTGCAAGCAACCATGCTTATTTATGGTACATGCCAGATATGCCTGGATGATTAAATCATCCAAACAGGGGCATAACACCTAACAAACATCAGTACAACAATTAAGGTAATTAATAACAATCTTCAGAAATTACTTTTGGTCCAAGAATTACTCTTTAACTAATAATCAACTAAGGGATAAGCAGCAGCAGCAGAATTAAAAAAAATTATCTTTTAGTTACTTTCCAGTCAACAGGAACCATCTAACCATCTTACTGTCCCAACCAAATACCCCAAACTGCTATTTACCAAATAGATGGACTAAGTTAGTTGCAATACAATATCACCAATGGCAGTGAGGTGACCAGCAATACTAAAACAAATAATGCATGGCAATAGAGAGATTAGGGAGAGGAATTTTAGCTCACAGTGATCAAAGAGGAAGCACTCGATGTCGTGGTTGCGTCTGCAGCACGATCCTGCCGGTTTCGAGGAGCCGGGGTAGACACCACAGCAACAGCAATTCAACACCATGAGAAACATCAGGGCAGTAGTACAACCAGCAGCACCCCTGACCACCACACCACCACAAAATCGAGGAAGACGCCACAACACACTAGCACAACCGCGTCATCAGTATCACCAGTTCACAACCAGAGCAGTAGAACGGCAAGCCAGCTAGCCAGAGGGAAGCCGTGTTACAGACAAGACCCATCCCGCACACATCTTCGTTGAGGTAGAACTAGTAGAGCACCAGGAGGAGGCCGAGCAAATGGTGGAGGTTGAGGTCGATGAGAAGGAGCAGCAGGAACTGGAGAACTCACCGAGGAGCAGCACCAATACCGAAGGCGGGCGGAGTCGGCCAGCGACCTAGCAGAGTGAGCTAGGGTTAGCCGCAAGGCCACGCGCGGGCACAAGACGGCGTCGTGGCGGCTGGTGCTGACGGAGGATTCCGTGGTGGAGTCGCGCCGACAGACGGCGAGGACACGAGCGGCCGGCGACGATCAAATCGACCGGCCACCGCGAAGGTTCTCGGCGTCATGAGCGAGCGAGAAGGACTGCTAGGGTCAAATCGATCTGTACAGAGAGGTGGAGCACGACGAGACGGCCCAGAACCCCACCACGCCGGCGTCGGGGAGGACCGGAATCAGACAGGAGAGGGAGGCGGCGCGGCAGAGACATGGCGTCACGGGAGAGTGTTTCATGTGCGTGTGAGGTTGAAGAAACAATAGAGAGAGAGAGGCGCCTGAGGCCGTGAGTGCCGTGCACGTGAGTCGTGAGTGCACTTTAGGCTGGCCCAAACCGAGTAGTGTGACTATCATACGTATTACTTGTGTACCACTATTGATCCATTAGCTCCATCCAAATTTACTAGCCTATAAACACTTGCGTAGGTTTAATATTCACACGTTATACTATTTGCATAGATAACTTGTGTAATTGTTTGATGATACGTTTCCAACGTATCGATAATTTCTTATGTTCCATGCTACTTTTATGATGATACTCACATGTTTTATACATACTTTATGTCATATTTATGCATTTTCCGGCACTAACCTATTAACGAGATGCCGAAGAGCCGATTGTTGTTTTTCGCTGTTTTTGGTTTCAGAAATCCTAGTAAGGAAATACTCTCGGAATTGGACGAAATCAACGCCCAGGGGCCTATTTTTCCACGAAGCTTCCAGAACACCGAAAGAGAAACGAAGTGGGGCGACGAGGCGCCCACACAACAGGGCGGCGCGGCCAAGGCTTGGGCCGCGCGGTGATACGTCTCCGACGTATCGATAATTTCTTATGTTCCATGCCACATTATTGATGATACCTACATGTTTTATGCATACTTTATGTCATATTTATGCATTTTCCGGCACTAACCTATTAACGAGATGCCGAAGAGCTAGTTGATGTTTTCTGCTATTTTTGGTTTCAGAAATCCTAGTAAGGAAATATTCTCGGAATTGGACGAAATCAACGCCCAGGGGCCTATTTTCACACGAAGCTTCCAGAAGACCGAAGGAGTCATGAAGTGGGGCCACGAGGTGGTGACACACCAGGGCGGCGCGGCCTGGCCCTTGGCCGCGCCGACCTAGCGTGTGGGGCCCTCGTGTGGCCCCCTGACCTATCTCCTCCGCCTACTTATAGCCTTCATCGCGAAACCCCCAGTACCGAGAGCCACGATACGGAATACCTTCCGGAGACGCCGCCGCTGCCAATCCCATCTCGGGGATTCGGGAGATCGCCTCCGGCACCCTGCCGGAGAGGGGAATCATCTCCCGGAGGACTCTTCACCGCCATGGTCGCCTCCGGAGTGATGAGTGAGTAGTTCACCCCCGGACTATGGGTCCATAGCAGTAGCTAGATGGTCGTCTTCTCCTAATTGTGCTTCATTGTCGGGTCTTGTGAGCTGCCTAACATGATCAAGATCATCTATCTGTAATGCTATATGTTGTGTTTGTTGGGATCCGATGGATAGAGAATATTATGTTATGTTGATTATCAATTTATATCTATGTGTTGTTTATGATCTTGCATGCTCTCCGTTGTTAGTAGAGGCTCTGGCCAAGTTTTTGCTAGTAACTCCAAGAGGAAGTATTTATGCTCGATAGTGGGTTTATGCCTCCATTAAATCTGGGACAGTGACAGAAAGTTCTAAGGTTGTGGATGTGCTGTTGCCACTAGGGATAAAACATCGATGCTATGTCCGAGGATGTAGTTGTTGATTACATTACGCACCATACTTAATGCAATTGTCCGTTGTTTGCAACTTAATACCGGAAGGGGTTCGGATGATAACCTGAAGGTGGACTTTTTAGGCATAGATGCATGCCGGATAGCGGTCTATGTACTTTGTCGTAATGCCCAATTAAATCTCACTATACTCATCATATCATGTATGTGCATGGTCATGCCCTCTCTATTTGTCAATTGCCCAACAGTAATTTGTTCACCCAACATGCTATTTATCTTATGGGAGAGACACCACTAGTGAACTCTGGACCCCGGTCCATACTTTTAATCGAATACAATCTACTGCAATTCTTGTTCTACTGTTTTCTGCAAACAATCATCATCCACACTATACATCTAATCCTTTGTTACAGCAAGCCGGTGAGATTGACAACCTCACTTTTACGTTGGGGCAAAGTACTTTGGTTGTGTTGTGCAGGTTCCACGTTGGCGCCGGAATCCCTGGTGTTGCGCCGCACTAAACTTCGCCGCCATCAACCTTCAACGTGCTTCTTGGCTCCTACTGGTTCGATAAACCTTGGTTTCTTACTGAGGGAAAACTTGCTGCTGTACGCATCACACCTTCCTCTTGTGGTTCCCAACGGACGCGTGCTGTACGCGTATCACGCTGCCCTAGCGTGTGGGGCCCTCGTGGCGCCCCCTGACCTACCTCTTCGCCTACTTAAAGTCTTCGTCGCGAATACCCCAGTACCGAGAGCCACAGTACGGAAAACCTTCCAGAGACGCCGCCGCCGCCAATCCCATCTCGGGGGATTCGGGAGATCGCCTCCGGCACCCCGCCGGAGAGGGGAATCATCTCCCGGAGGACTCTTCACCGCCATGGTCGCCTCCGGAGTGATGTGTGAGTAGTTCACCCCTGACTATGGGTCCATAGCAGTAGCTAGATGGTCATCTTCTCCTAATTGTGCTATCATTGTTGGATCTTGTGAGCTGCCTAACATGATCAAGATCATCTATTTGTAATGCTACATGTTGCGTTTGTTGGGATCCGATGAATAGTGAATACTATGCTATGTTGATTATCAATCTATTATCTATGTGTTGTTTATGATGTTGCATGCTCTCCGTTATTAGTAGAGGCTCTGGCCAAGTCGTTACTTGTAACTCCAAGAGGGAGTATTTATGCTCGATAGTGGGTTCATGCCTCGATTAAATCTGGAACAGTGACAGAAAGTTCTAAGGTTGTGGATGTGCTGTTGCCACTAGTGATAAAACATCAATGCTATGTCTAAGGATGCATTTGTTGATTATATTACGCATCATACTTAATACAATTGTCTGTTGTTTGCAACTTAATACTGGAGGGGGTTCGGATGATAACCTGAAGGTGGACTTTTTAGGCATAGATGCATGCTGGATAGCGGTCTATGTACGTTGTCGTAATGCCCAATTGAATCTCACACTACTCATCATAACATGTATGTGCATGGTCATGCCCTCTTTATTTGTCAATTGCCCAACTGTAATTTGTTCACCCAACATGCTATTTATCTTATGGGAGAGACACCACTAGTGAACTGTGGACCCCGGTCCATTCTTTTACATCGAATACAATCTACTGCAATACTTGTTCTACTGTTCTCTGCAAATATCATCATCCACACTATACATCTAATCCTTTGTTACAGCAAGCCGGTGAGATTGACAACCTCACTGTCACGTTGGGTCAAAGTAATTTGGTTGTGTTGTGCATGTTCCACGTTGGCGCCGGAATCCCTGGTGTTGCGCCGCACTACACTCCGCCGCCATCAACCTTCAACGTGCTTCTTGGCTCCTACTGGTTCGATAAACCTTGGTTTCTTACTGAGGAAAAACTTGCTGCTATACGCATCACACCTTCCTCTTGGGGTTCCCAACGGACGCGTGTTGTACGCGTATCAAGCTCTTTTTCTGGCGCCGTTGCCGGGGATATCAAGACACGCTGCAAGGAGAGTCTCCACTTCCAATCTCTTTACTTTGTTTTTGTCTTGCTTTACTTTTATTTACTACTTTGTTTGCTGCACTAAAACAAAACACAAAAAAATTAGTTGCTAGCTTTACTTTATTTACTGTCTTGATCTCCATATTAAAAACACAAAAAAAATTAGTTACTCGCATTTACTTTATCTAGTTTGCTTTATTTACTATTGCTAAAATGAGTAATCCTGAAGTTGAAGTTCGTTCATTTAAGCAACAAGTGGGAGAATGTTTAAAAGATTCTTGGTATAGAATTAGTGATGCTCATAATAGGTGCACTAAGAAACACTCCACCACTATCCTACTCGGGAATTTTTATGTTGGTATCTCTAGCTGGAATAGGTATGTTCTTGATTGTCTCGCGGGAGGTAATTTCCTAGGCACTCCTGCTTTAGAAGCTAGTTGCATTATTGAGAGTCTATTTGTAATACCACCTATTAATAAAGTTAAAATTGAAATCTCTCTTGAAGATGTCATGAAAAAGTTGGAGACCATAGAGCAAAATCTTCCAAGTATTGAGACTAATTTGGGAGCATTACTTGATAGCACTGATAAACTTGATAAATCTCTAGGTGGAATTAATGAGAGAATTGCCATCTTAGAAGCTTGTGCTATTCATGATAATCAAACCCAAAGGATTAGTGAACTTGAAGAAGCTATGGGAACCTTAGGTTCAACTTTTTCTTCTCTTAAGTTTAAGGAGAAAGCTTATGTGGGTAAGGAGCAAAAGTTCATGTATGTCTCTAAGGTGCCCAAACCAAAAAACCATTATAGTCGTAAAATTGACAAAGCTCTTAATGCCACTATAGATAATGGAGCATCCAATACTTCATCTCTTGATAACACTTGATACACACTTTTACGCGCCTAGCTGAAAGGCGTTAAAGAAAAGCATTTATGGGAGACAACCCATGATTTTACTACAGTACTTTTGTTTTATATTTGAGTCTTGGAAGTTGTTACTACTGTAGCAACCTCTTCTTATCTTAGTTTTGTTGCATTGTTGTGCCAAGTAAAGTCTTTGATAGTAAGGTTCATACTAGATTTGGATTGCTGCGCAGAAACAGATTTCTTGCTGTCACGAATTTGAGCAGTAGTCTCTGTAGGTAACTCAGAAAATTCTGCCAATTTACGTGAGTGATCCACAGATATGTACGCAACTTTCATTCAATTTGAGAATTTTCATCTGAGCAAGTCTGGTGCACCTAAAAAATTCATCTTTACGGACTGTTCTGTTTTAACAGATTCTGCCTTTTATTTCGCATAGCCTATTTTGCTATGCTTGATGGATTTCTTTATTCCATTAACTTTCAGTAGCTTTGTGCAATGTCCAGAAGTGTTAAGAATGATTATGTCACCTCTGAACATGTGAATTTTGATTATGCACTAACCCTCTAATGAGTTGTTTTGAGTTTGGTGTGGAGGAAGTTTTCAAGGATCAAGAGAGGAGGATGATACAATATGATCAAGGAGAGTGAAAGCTCTAAGCTTGGGGATGCCGCGGTGGTTCATCCCTGCATATTTCAAGAAGACTCAATCATCTAAGCTTGGGGATTCTTCATCGACAACATTATCAGGTTCCTCTAGTGAAACTATATTTTTATTCCATCACATCTTATGCGCTTTACTTGGAGCGTATGTATGTTTTTATTTTTGTTTTGTTTGAATAAAGTTGGATCCTAGAATTCATTGTGTGGGAGAGAGACACGCTCCGCTGTTGCATATGGACAAATATGTCCTTAGCTTTACTCATAATGTTCATGGCGAAGGTTGAACTGCTTCGTTAAATTGTTATATGGTTGGAAACGGGAAATGCTACATGTGGTAAATGGTATAATATCTTGAATAATGTGATACTTGGCAATTGTTGTGCTCATGTTTAAGCTCTTGCATCATATACTTTGCACCTATTAGTGAAGAAATACATAGAGCTTGTTAAAATTTGGTTTGCATAATTGGTCTCTCTAAGTTCTAGATATTTTCTAGTAAGGGTCGAACAACAAGGAAGACGGTGTAGAGTCTTATAATGCTTACAATATGTCTTTTATGTGAGTTTTGCTGTACCGGTTCATACTTGTGTTTGTTTCAAATAACCTTGCTAGCCTAAGCCACTGTATTGAGAGGGAATACTTCTCATGCATCCAAAATCCTTGAGCCAAACACTATGCCACTTGTGTCCACCATACCTACCTACTACATGGTATTTCTCCGCCATTCCAAAGTAAATTGCTTGAGTGCTACCTTTAAATTTCCATTCTTCGCCTTTGCAATATATAGCTCATGGGACAAATAGCCTAAAAACTATTGTGGTATTGAATATGTACTTATGCATCTTATCTCTTATAAGTTGCTTGTTGAGCGATAACCATGTTCCTGGGGACGCCATCAACACTTTGTTGAATATCATGTGAGTTGTTATGCATGTTCGTCTTGTCTGAAGTAAGGGCAATTTACCATGAGTTGAATGGTTTGGGTATGCATATTGTTAGAGAAGAGCATTGGGCCGCTAACTAAAGCCATGATCCATGGTGGAAGTTTCAGTTTTGGACAACAATCCTCAATCTCTTATGAGAATATTATTTGTTGCTAAATGCTTATGCATTAAAGAGGAGTCCATTATCTGTTGTCTATGTTGTCCCGGTATGGATGTCTAAGTTGAGAATAATCAAAAGCGAGAAATCCAATGCGAGCTTTCTCCTTAGTCCTTTGTACAGGCGGCATAGAGGTACCCCTTTGTGATACTTGGTTAAAACATATGTATTGCAATGATAATCTAGGTAATCCGAGCTAATTAGGACAAGGTACGGGCATTATTGGTATACTATGCATGAGGCTTGCAACTTGTAGGATATAATTTACATAATACATATGCTTTATTACTACCATTGACAAAATTGTTTCTTGTTTTCAAAATAAAAGCTCTAGCACAAATATAGCAATCAATGCTTCCCTCTGCGAAGGGCCATTCTTCTATTTTTATGTTGAGTCAGTTTACCCATTTCTCTCCATCTTAAGAAGCAAATACTTGTGTTAACCGTGCATTGATTTCTACATACTTGCATATTGCACTTATTATATTACTTTATGTTGACAATATCCATGAGATATACATGTTACAAGTTGAAAGCAACCGCTGAAACTTAATCTTCCTTTGTGTTGCTTCAATACCTTTACTTTGAATTTATTGCTTTGTGAGTTAACTCTTATGCAAGACTTATTGATGCTTGTCTTGAAAGTACTATTCATGAAAAGTCTTTGCTATATGATTCAATTGTTTACTCATTGTCTTTACCATTGCTTCGAATCGCTGCATTCATTACATGTGCTTACAATAGTATTGATCAATATTATGATAGCATGTCACTTCAGAAATTATCTTTGTTATCGTTTACCTACTCGGGACGAGTAGGAACTAAGCTTGGGGATGCTGATACGTCTCCAACGTATCGATAATTTCTTATGTTCCATGCTACTTTTATGATGATACTCACATGTTTTATACATACTTTATGTCATATTTATGAATTTTCCGGCACTAACCTATTAACGAGATGCCGAAGAGCCGATTCGTTGTTTTCTGCTGTTTTTGGTTTCAGAAATCCTAGTAAGGAAATATTCTCGGAATTGGACGAAATCAACGCCTAGGGGCCTATTTTTCCATGAAGCTTCCAGAACACCGAAAAGGGAAACGAAGTGGGGCGACGAGGCGCCCACACAACAGGGCGGCGCATCCAAGGCTTGGGCCGCGCGGCCCTAACGTGTGGGGCCCTCATGGCGCCCCCTGACCTACCTCTTCGCCTACTTAAAGTCTTCGTCGCGAATACCCTAGTACCGAGAGCCACGATACGGAAAACCTTCAGAGACGCCGCTGATGCGTGTGGTTGGCACGTCCGTTGGGAACCCCAAGAGGAAGGTGTGATGCGCACAGCGGCAAGTTTCCCTCAGTAAGAAACCAAGGTTTAATCGGACCAGTAGGAGTCAAGAAGCACGTTGAAGGTTGATGGCGGCGAGATGTAGTGCGGCGCAACACCGGGGATTCCGGCGCCAACGTGGAACCTGCACAACACAACCAAAGTACTTTGCCCCAACGAAACAGTGAGGTTGTCAATCTCACCGGCTTGCTGTAACAAAGGATTAACCGTATTGTGTGGAAGATGATTGTTTGCGAGAAAACGAGTAGAACAAGTATTGCGGTGGGTTGTATTTCAGTAAAGAGAATTGGACCGGGGTCCACAGTTCACTAGAGGTGTCTCTCCCATAAGACGAACAACATGTTGGGTGAACAAATTACAGTTGGGCAATTGACAAATAAAGAGAGCATGACAATGCACATACATATCATGATGAGTATAGTGAGATTTAATTGAGCATTACGACAAAGTACATAGACCGCCATCCAACTGCATCTATGCCTAAAAAGTCCACCTTCGAGTTATCATCCGAACCCCTCCAGTATTAAGTTGCAAAGCAACAGACAATTGCATTAAGTATGGTGCGTAATGTAATCAACAACTACATCCTTAGACATAGCATCAATGTTTTATCCCTAGTGGCAACAAGCACAACACAACCTTAGAACTTTACATCACTTGTCCCGGTGTCAATGCGAGCATGAACCCACTATCGAGCATAAGTACTCCCTCTTGGAGTTACAAGCATCTACTTGGCCGGAGCATCTACTAGTAACGGAGAGCATGCAAGATCATAAACAACACATAAGCATAACTTTGATAATCAACATAACAAGTATTCTCTATTCATCGGATCCCAACAAACGCAACATATAGAATTACATATAGATGATCTTGATCATGTTAGGCAGCTCACAAGATCCGACAATGATAGCACAATGGGGAGAAGACAACCATCTAGCTACTGCTATGGACCCATAGTCCAGGGGTAGACTACTCACACATCACACCGGAGGCGACCATGGCGGCGTAGAGTCCTCCGGGAGATGATTCCCCTCTCCGGCGGGGTGCCGGAGGCGATCTCCTGGATCCCCGAGATGGGATCGGCGGCGGCGGCGTCTCCGGAAGGTTTTCCGTATCGTGGCTCTCCGTACCGGGGGTTTCGTCACGGAGGCTATTTGTAGGCGGAAGGGCAGGTCAAGAGGCGGCACGGGGGCCCCACACCACGGGGCCGCGCGGCCAAGGGGGCCGCGCCGCCTAGGGTGTGGCCCCCTCGTCGCCCCTCTTCGTCTCTCCTTCGGACTTACGGAAGCTTCGTGGAAAAATAGGCCCCCGGGCTTTGATTTCGTCCAATTCCGAGAATATTTCCTTACTAGGATTTCGAAACCAAAAACAGCAGAAAACAGCAATCGGCACTTCGGCATCTTGTTAATAGGTTAGTTCCAGAAAATGCACGAATATGACATAAAATGTGCATAAAACATGTAGATAACATCAATAATGTGGCATGGAACATAAGAAATTATCGATACGTCGGAGACGTATCAGCATCCCTAAGCTTAGTTCTGCTCGTCCCGAGCAGGTAAAACGATAACACGAGATAATTTACGGAGTGACATGCCATCATAATCTTGATCATACTATTTGTAAAGCATATGTAGTGAATGCAGCGATCAAAACAATGTATATGACATGAGTAAACAAGTGAATCATATAGCAAAGACTTTTCATGAATAGCACTTCAAGACAAGCATCAATAAGTCTTGCATAAGAGTTAACTCATAAAGCAATAATTCAAAGTAAAGGCATTGAAGCAACACAAAAGAAGATTAAGTTTCAGCGGTTGCTTTCAACTTGTAACATGTATATCTCATGGATATTGTCAACATAGAGTAATATAATAAGTGCAATAAGCAAATATGTAGGAATCAATGCACAGTTCACACAAGTGTTTGCTTCTTGAGGTGGAGAGAAATAGGTGAACTGACTCAACATTGAAAGTAAAAGAATGGTCCTCACAGAGGAAAAGCATCGATTGCTATATTTGTGCTAGAGCTTTGATTTTGAAAACATGAAACAATTTTGTCAACGGTAGTAATAAAGCATATGCATCATGTAAATTATATCTTATAAGTTGCAAGCCTCATGCATAGTGTACCAATAGTGCCCGCACCTTGTCCTAATTAGCTTGGACTACCTGGATTATCACCGCAATACATATGCTTTAACCAAGTTTCACAAAGGGGTACCTCTATGCCGCTCTGTACAAAGGTCTAAGGAGAAAGCTCGCATTGGATTTCTCGCTTTTGATTATTCTCAACTTAGACATCCATACCGGGACAACATAGACAACAGATAATGGACTCCTCTTTTAATGCTTTAAGCATTCAACAACAATTAATTCTTTTCTCATTAGAGACTTGAGGATGTTTGTCCAAAACTGAAACTTCCACCATGGATCATGGCTTTAGTTAGCGGCCCAATGTTCTTCTCTCACAATATGCATGCTCAAACCATTCAACTCAGTGTAGATCGCCCTTACTTCAGACAAGATGAACATGCATAGCAACTCACATGAAATTCAACAATGAATAGTTGATGGCGTCCTCAGTAAACATGGTTATCGCACAACAAGCAACTTAATAAGAGATAAAGTGCATAATTACATATTCAATACCACAATAGTTTTTAAGCTATTTGTCCCATGAGCTATATATTGCAAAGGTGAATGATGGAATTTTAAAGGTAGCACTCAAGCAATTTACTTTGGAATGGCGGAAAATACCATGTAGTAGGTAGGTATGGTGGACACAAATGATATAGTGGTTGGCTCAAGTATTTTGGATGCATGAGAAGTATTCCCTCTCGATACAAGGTTTAGGCTAGCAAGGCTTATTTGAAACAAACACAAGGATGAACCGGTGCAGCAAAACTCACATAAAAGACATATTGAAAACATTATAAGACTCTACACCGTCTTCCTTGTTGTTCAAACTCAATACTAGAAATTATCTAGACCTTAGAGAAACCAAATATGCAAACCAAATTTTAGCATGCTCTATGTATTTCTTCATTAATGGGTGCAAAGCATATGATGCAAGAGATTAAACATGAGCACAACAATTGCCAAGTATCACATTACCCAAGACATTTATAGCAATTACTACATGTATCATTTTCCAATTCCAACCATATAACAATTTAACGAAGGAGAAACTTCGCCATGAATACTATGAGTAGAAACCAAGGACATACTTGTCCATATGCTACAGCGGAGCGTGTCTCTCTCCCATAAAGTGAATGCTAGGATCCATTTTATTCAAACAAAACAAAAACAAAAACAAACCGACGCTCCAAGAAAAAGCACATAAGATGTGATGGAATAAAAATATAGTTTCAGGGGAGGAACCTGATAATGTCGTCGATAAAGAAGGGGATGCCTTGGGCATCCCCAAGCTTAGACGCTTGAGTCTTCTTGATATATGCAGGGGTGAACCACCGGGGCATCCCCAAGCTTGGAGCTTTCACTCTCCTTGATCATGTTGCATCATACTCCTCTCTTGATCCTTGAAAACTTCCTCCACACCAAACTCGAAACAACTCATTAGAGGGTTAGTGCACAATATAAATTGACATATTCAGAGGTGACACAATCATTCTTAACACTTCTGTACATTCAATAATGCTACTGGACATTAGTGGATCAAAGAAATTCATCCAACATAGCGAAAGAGGCAATGCGAAATAAAAGGCAGAATCTGTCAAAACAGAACAGTTCGTATTGACGAATTTTAAAATGGAACCAGACTTGCTCAAATGAAAATGCTCAAATTGAATGAAAGTTGGGTACATATCTGAGGATCATGCACGTAAATTGGCATAATTTTCTGAGCTACCTACAGGGAGGTGGACCCAGATTCGTGACAGCAAAGAAATCTGGAACTGCGCAGTAATCCAAATCTAGTACTTACTTTTCTATCAACGGCTTAACTTGGCACAACAAAACACAAAACTAAGATAAGGAGAGGTTGCTACAGTAGTAAACAACTTCCAAGACACAAAATAAAAACAAAGTACTGTAGGTAAAAACATGGGTTGTCTCCCATAAGCGCTTTTCTTTAACGCCTTTCAGCTAGGCGCGTGAAAGTGTGCATCAAGTATTATCAAGAGACGAAGTGTCAACATCATAATTTGTTCTCATAATAGAATCAAAAGGTACCTTCATTCTCTTTCTAGGGAAGTGTTCCATACCTTTCTTGAGAGGAAGTTGATATTTTATATTACCTTCCTTCATATCAATAATAGCACCAACAGTTCGAAGAAAAGGTCTTCCCAATATAATGGGACAAGATGCATTGCATTCAATATCCAAGACAACAAAATCAACGGGGACAAGGTTATTGTTAACGGTAATGCGAACATTATCAACTTTCCCCAAAGGTTTCTTTGTAGAATGATCAGCAAGATTAACATCCAAATAACAATTTTTCAGCGGTGGCAAGTCAAGCATATTATAAATTTTCTTAGGCATAACAGAAATACTTGCACCAAGATCACATAAAGCATTACAATCAAAATCTTTAACCTTCATCTTAATGATGGGCTCCCAACCATCCTCTAGCTTTTTAGGAATAGAGGCTTCGCGCTCTAATTTCTCTTCTCTAGCTTTTATGAGAGCATTTGTAATATGATGCGTGAAAGCCAAATTTATAGCACTAGCATTAGGACTTTTAGCAAGTTTTTGCAAGAACTTTATAACCTCAGAGATGTGGCAATCATCAAAATTCAAACCATTATAATCTAAAGCAATAGGATCATCATCCCCAATGTTGGAAAAAATTTCAGCAGCTTTATCACAGGCAATTTCAGCAGTTTTAGCAGTTTCAGGCAGTTTTTCGCGCTTTGCATTAGAAGTGGAAACATTGCTAACACCAATTCTTTTATTAGTATTAGTGGGAGGTGCAGCAACATGTGTAGCATTAGCATTACTAGTGGTGGTAATAGTCCAAACTTTAGCTATATTCTTCTCTTTAGCTAGTTTTTCATTTTCTTCTCTATCCCACCTAGCACGCAGTTCAGCCATTAATCTTATATTCTCATTAATTCTAACTTGAATGGAATTTGCTGTAGTAGTAATTTTATTATGATGATTTTCATTAGGCAAAACTTTTGATTTCAAAAGATCAACATCGATGACAAGACTATCGACTTTAGAAGCAAGTATACCAATTTTCCCAAGCTTTTCTTCAACAGATTTGTTAAAAGCAGTTTGCGTACTAATAAATTCTTTAAGCATGGCTTCAAGTCCAGGGGTGAATTCCTATTATTGTTGTAAGAATTCCCATAAGAATTACCATAGCCGTTGCCATTATTATAAGGATATGGCCTATAGTTGTTACTAGAATTGTTCCGGTAAGCATTGTTGTTGAAATTATTATTTTTAATGAAGTTTACATCAACATGTTCTTCTTGTGCAACCAATGAAGCTAATGGAACATTATTAGGATCAATATTAGTCCTATCATTCACAAGCATAGACATAATAGCATCAATCTTATCACTCAAGGAAGAGGTTTCTTCGACGGAATTTACCTTCTTACCTTGTGGAGCTCTTTCCGTGTGCCATTCAGAGTAATTGATCATCATATTATCAAGAAGCTTTGTTGCTTCACCAAGAGTGATGGACATAAAGGTACCTCCAGCAGCTGAATCCAATAAATTCCGTGAAGAAAAATTTAGTCCTGCATAGAAGGTTTGGATGATCATCCAAGTAGTCAGTCCATGGGTTGGGCAATTTTTAATCAGAGATTTCATTCTTTTCCAAGCTTGAGCAACATGTTCAGTATCTAATTGTTTAAAATTCATTATGCTACTCCTCAAAGATATAATTTTAGCAGGGGGATAATATCTACCAATAAAAGCATCCTTGCATTTAGTCCATGAATCAATACTATTCTTAGGCAGAGATAGCAACCAATCTTTAGCTCTTCCTCATAATGAGAAAGGGAACAATTTTAGTTTAATAATATCACCATCTACATCTTTATATTTTTGCATTTCACATAATTCAATAAAATTATTAAGATGGGCAGCAGCATCATCAGAACTACCACCAGAAAATTGATCTCGCATAACAAGACTCAGTAAAGCAGGTTTAATTTCAAAGAATTCTGCTGTAGTAGCAGGTGGAGCAATAGGTGTGCATAAGAAATCATTATTATTTGTGGTTGTGAAGTCACACAACTTAGTATTTTCAGGGTTGGCCATTTTAGCAACAGTAAATAAAGCAAACTAGATAAAGTAAATGCAAGTAAACTAATTTTTTTTTGTGTTTTTGATATAGCGAACAAGATAGCAAATAAAGTAAAACTAGCAACTAATTTTTTTGTATTTTGATTTAGTGCAGCAAACAAAGTAGTAAATAAAACTAAGCAAGACAAAAACAAAGTAAAGAGATTGAGAAGTGGAGACTCCCCTTGCAGCGTGTCTTGATCTCCCCGACAACGGCGCCGAAATTTGCTTGATGCGTGTGGTTGGCACGTCCGTTGGGAACCCCAAGAGGAAGGTGTGATGCGCACAGCGGCAAGTTTCCTCGGTAAGAAACCAAGGTTTAATCGGACCAGTAGGAGTCAAGAAGCACGTTGAAGGTTGATGGCGGCGAGATGTAGTGCGGCGCAACACCAGGGATTCCGGCGCCAACGTGGAACCTGCACAACACAACCAAAGTACTTTGCCCCAACGAAACAGTGAGGTTGTCAATCTCACCGACTTGCTGTAACAAAGGATCAACCGTATTGTGTGGAAGATGATTGTTTGCAGAAAACAGTAGAACAAGTATTGCAGTGGGTTGTATTTCGATGAAAGAGAATTGGACCGGGGTCCACAGTTCACTAGAGGTGTCTCTCCCATAAGAAGAACAGCATGTTGGGTGAACAAATTACAGTTGGGCAATTGACAAATAAAGAGAGCATGACAATGCACATACATATCATGATGAGTATAGTGAGATTTAATTGGGCATTACGACAAAGTACATAGACCGCCATCCAACTGCATCTATGCCTAAAAAGTCCACCTTCGGGTTATCATCCGAACCCCTCCGAGTATTAAGTTGCAAAGCAACGAGACAATTGCATTAAGTATGGTGCGTAATGTAATCAACAACTACATCCTTAGACATAGCATCAATGTTTTATCCCTAGTGGCAACAACACAACACAACCTTAGAACTTTCATCACATCGTCCCGGTGTCAATGCGGGCATGAACCCACTATCGAGCATAAGTACTCCCTCTTGGAGTTACAAGCATCTACTTGGCCGAGCATCTACTAGTAACGGAGAGCATGCAAGATCATAAACAACACATAAGCATAACTTTGATAATCAACATAACAAGTATTCTCTATTCATCGGATCCCAACAAACGCAACATATAGAATTACATATAGATGATCTTGATCATGTTAGGCAGCTCACAAGATCCGACAATGATAGCACAATGGGGAGAAGACAACCATCTAGCTACTGCTATGGACCCATAGTCCAGGGGTAGACTACTCACACATCACACCGGAGGCGACCATGGCTGCGTAGAGTCCTCCGGGAGATGATTCCCCTCTCCGGCAGGGTGCCGGAGGCGATCTCCTGGATCCCCCGAGATGGGATCGGCGGCGGCGGCTTCTCTGGAAGGTTTTCCGTATCGTGGCTCTCCGTACTAGGGGTTTCGTCACGGAGGCTATTTGTAGGCGGAAGGGCAGGTCAAGAGGCGGCACGGGGGCCCCACACCACAGGGCCGCGCGGCCAAGGGGGGGCCGCGCCGCCCTAGGGTGTGGCCCCTCGTCGCCCCTCTTCGTCTCTCCTTCGGACTTCCGGAAGCTTCGTGGAAAAATAGGCCCCTGGGCTTTGATTTCGTCCAATTCCGAGAATATTTCCTTACTAGGGTTTCTGAAACAAAAAACAGCAGAACAACAGAATCGGCACTTCGGCATCTTGTTAATAGGTTAGTTCCAGAAAATGCACGAATATGACATAAAATGTGCATAAAACATGTAGATAACATCAATAATGTGGCATGGAACATAAGAAATTATCGATACGTCGGAGACGTATCAGCCGCCGCCGCCAATCCCATCTCGGGGGATTCAGGAGATCGCCTCCGGCACCCCGCTGGAGAGGGGAATCATCTCCCGGAGGACTCTTCACCGCCATGGTCGCCTCCGGAGTGATGTGTGAGTAGTTCACCCCTGGACTATGGGTCCATAGCAGTAGCTAGATGGGCGTCTTCTCCTAATTGTGCTATCATTGTTGGATCTTATGAGCTGCCTAACATGATCAAGATCATCTATTTGTAATGCTACATGTTGCGTTTGTTGGGATCCGATGAATAGTGAATACTATGCTATGTTGATTATCAATCTATTATCTATGTGTTGTTTATGATCTTGCATGCTCTCCGTTATTAGTAGAGGCTCTGGCCAAGTCGTTACTTGTAACTCCAAGAGGGAGTATTTATGCTCGATAGTGGGCTCATGCCTCCATTAAATCTGGGACAGTAACATAAAGTTCTAAGGTTGTGGATGTGCTGTTGCACTAGTGATAAAACATCAATGCTATGTCTAAGGATGTATTTGTTGATTACATTACGCACCATACTTAATGCAATTGTCTGTTGTTTGCAACTTAATACTGGAGGGGGTTCGGATGATAACATGAAGGTGGACTTTTTAGGCATAGATGCATGCTGGATAGCGGTCTATGTACTTTGTCGTAATGCCCAATTGAATCTCACACTACTCATCATAACATGTATGTGCATGGTCATGCCTTCTTTATTTGTTAATTGCCCAACTGTAATTTGTTCACCCAACATGCTATTTATCTTATGAGAGAGACACCACTAGTAAACTGTGGACCCCGGTCCATTCTTTTACATCGAATACAATCTACTGCAATACTTGTTCTACTGTTCTCTGCAAACATCATCATCCACACTATACATCTAATCCTTTGTTACAGCAAGCCGGTGAGATTGACAACCTCACTGTCACGTTGGGGCAAAGTAATTTGGTTGTGTTGTGCATGTTCCACGTTGCCGCCGGAATCCCTGGTGTTGCGCCGCACTACACTCCGCCGCCATCAACCTTCAACGTGCTTCTTGGCTCCTACTGGTTCGATAAACCTTGGTTTCTTACTGAGGGAAAACTTGCTGTTATACGCATCACACCTTACTCTTGGGGTTCCCAACGGACGCGTGCTGTACGCGTATCATTTGATTATGATCTAGAGAATATAAAATTAAATTACTCTAAGCTATCAAACAAACATTCTAAAAATACAAATTGTACATTGAACTCTAGAAATATATTTTTCGCTTAATTTGAATTTAAAATATTAATCCAACCGTAATCATGCCATAAATATATTTGTCAACATTATTTAATATGGTTTAATAAATAAAACCATACAAATAAATTCTCTTTTATCGTATTAGCATTAATATTATTATTATGGGAATTTAAAACCCTAAGTTGCATTTACCTTATTTATCCTTTCTTTAAAGTGAAAAAAATAAAGATAAATGCCAAACTCAATAGTAACTTGAACTTAAGATTTATTTATTACCTTAAACATTACTCAACAAATGTTTCCTCAACAGTGGTAAGACAAATAGGAAACCATAGTTCCATTATGAATAAAATTATAATTTCATAATCTCATGTGAAACCCTAAAACCCTAATTCCATTATGGACCAAACCATAACTCTATTATTTTATGTAAAACCTAAAATGCTTCTAGCCCTAAACCGTAGTTTATAACATGTGATCATGTTATTTTCTTTCCATTCATAGATCCATAATTAGCCACTAAGTGCATATCTATGACCACATAAGATATAGAAGCCCATCACTAATAAATTAGTATTTCATCATAATAAAACCTAGTTAATCAAGTAGGATCAACCAAGTCTAAACCCTAGCTCCTACTGCCAAAACCATCATCCTTATTTATCCATGCTTAGCATCACACCATTGTGATGAACTCCAATAGCAACTATGCCAAATATTATGCATTACTTAGTGGAATCATCCTAATTAGGAACCAACCATTCTTTACTTAGTGGATCCAATAGCAAACCTAGACAATCCCAACCTTAATTGAGATACTTCTTATAACTTAAGAAGTGTGTTCTTCAAAAGTTATTCTTTTGAAGAAAATAAAGAGTATTCATCCACCGTACCAAATAGGATCTATAAACCCTAGCTAGCTATTACCAGCAAGATGAATCAACCTTGATCGCAACCATGTATAATTAATTGCTTAAGATGCCTAGGCTTAACTCAATCTTACAAGCCCTAGGTGTTGATGAATCCAACATTGTTGGGATCCATCTAATCCTTACTCCAGAAACCAATTGGAACCATAGAAAACCATAGAACCCCACAAATCTAATTATCATACTTGTTATTTATTAAAGAACATGTTCTCCAAAAGTTATTCTTTTGAATTATATAATAAGTAATCATCAACCATGCACTATAGGACTTAAAATTGACAACAGCTCTTTACTTATTATACAACTACTATCCCTTGGTGTGTATGATTGTTACTATGCATTTTACCACTTGCTTATGATTCTAAAACAACACAACCCTGAATAAGAACCTTGTTTATGAATCACTCTAAAAGTGCAACACACCCTGAACTAATTATTACCACTCACTAATCCTAAATCATCGGGGCTAGGTCACGCTTAGAACGATTGCATCTCATACTTATGCACTATTGCATCCTTGCCAATCTTTTAAACATCGTACTTACCGGACGATGATGCTATTTCAGAATTTGGAGTTATTGCTTATCGAAGACCTTGCCTACATAATCTTGCAGTCAAGAAAGGCAAGTTCATCACTTGCACATGTCATTCGAGTATTTTTACCAAATTACTTGCAAAGTACTATGTTTATCACTATTGCATAAAAAGCAAAACCACTATTTTCATAACTATGAATATGACTAAGTGGTGGGCAATGGAACCATGGATTGTGTTGATATGGTGGAGGTTCCATTGCAAGGGTTTATATCCATCTAGGATTAAACAACAAATGTCGTCCGAGTGATTCTTGTGCCGTAATACCCGTGTTAACCATAAGATCTGGAGTCGGACGGAATAGTCAATCGTATTTCCACCTCTTGTACATCAACGGATGCGCTTACCGTAGCGGTTGTATCTTGCGGAGCAATTGGAGGGTGGGGAGCCCCTTCTAATTCCCCACGGTATTGCAATGCTTACCGTAGCGGTTGCTGCTTGCGGAACAACTGGAGGGTGGGGATCCCCTTCTAATTCCCCACGGTAATGTGGTCTATGATGGGTTGCAGCTACCGGCGAACGAGTTTGGTTAACGAGTCCCAGACTGTCGTCGTGGTCGGGGTCCATCCTTAATTGGTATAAGAGGACCGACGAGGACCCAGGGCCGGGGTATGCAACAAAGGGTGGGTGTATGAGGTAGCGGAGGAATATGATTGGCTATGACCTTATACCGGGCATCACACCAAAGGAAGTGTGGACGAGAACTAGACTCGGTTGGCACGAAGGTTAAGATCTCTTATGGGTAAAGCAACACACCTCTGCAGAGTGTAATAAATCGTGATCTGTCACTCCCTGTTCCGGGATTTGGAACTACGAACGCTGCCGGAAAGGAACTCCATGAAGTTCTAGTAAACCGGTGAAGGCTGACGGACATAGTTCTTCTGAATAAAAGCAACCTTTTGAAGAAATGGTTATGAAAACCTGCATTGGTATTAGACTTTTTGGTCTAATGCCGTAGCTAGTGCATCAAACACCTCTTTCCTATAATGAACTTGTTGAGTACGCTCGTACTCATCCCACTCTTAAATCCCCTGCTTAGATATGGAGGCATCGAAGGAGAATCTACAGTGCAACTCGAAGACCGAGGAGTCAACAACTACTTCAAGGGACAGGAACCGTCAGAAGAGTCAAACACCATATACAACAAGGATAAAACTTAGCTTAGCAATAGAAAGGAACTAGTTTCCTAAACCTAGCTCCTATTTAGCTAGAATCTATTCATAGCCTCTATAGCTAGTTAAATACTCTACAAATAGAGTTCGTGATAAGACTAGACTACGAGTCGTTCTTCTGGAGTTTATTTGCGGTTTTACCTCATTGTGAAGTAGGAGGTCGTGATGATCTTATGTAACAGAGTCGATGTTGTAATTCTATAGACATGCCTTGGACCCGCATATGTTTCTGTTGTACCACTCTGAGCGATATAATACTAGTGGAACGATGTTTCATTGGTGTTATATCAGACTTTCATACTACACCATGCAGTGGTATGCCAGGTCACCACACATGCCCACAAAGGGACATGCCGCCTAAGAGGGGCACTACCAAGCCGCAAGCGGCGCAGGTGCCACCATGGGGTGGGTCGCTGCGGGACTGCACACATCCACCTCAGAGAGCATCGCCGGCCACCCAGCACCGTCCACCTTGTCGCCATCGCCGCGCGGACGCCACGAGCCGCCACACCAAGATGGCATAGGGTTCCGCCCAACCCGGCCAGAGCAGCAGCACCATGCGCTCGGAGCCGAGGATGACGGACAAGGAGGAGGTGCCTGGCCACACCCAGGAGCAGGAGGGCAGGACGGCCGGGGCCCACCAAACCCAGATCGGGCCCAAAGGGCCTAGATCTGAGCCAGCAAGCCCGCGCCGCCATGGCGCCATCTCCGGCCGCCCAGCACTACCTGCCGCCAGCGCCGTCGCCGCCATCCTCAGCGCCGTCGCCATCGCTGGCCACCCGAGAACAGCTTGGCCGCGCCGCCCGCCGCCGGACTTGGTGGCCGCCGCCTCCAGCACGGGAACGCCGCCACGCGACGAAGCCGCCACGCCGCTGCTGAGGCAGCCGCGCCGCCGCGCCCCTCGTCAAGCGCGCCGCCCTCACTGGTCCCGTCGGCCCGCACCAAGTCTTCCGCGCGAGGGGGAGAGGAGTCCCCGCCGCCGCCAGCGCCCGGGCTTTGCCCACGGCAGCGGCGTGGGGAAGGAGGAGCAGGGGGGTCTGGGCCGTGGCGGCTAGGGTTCCCTCCCGTCGCCCATGGGTGCGACGAGGAGGAACGAGCGGGTGCCTACACAAACTCAGCTCTTTCGTGTCCCCGTACATAGAACAGAAAAAAAAAAAGTTCCCCTTCACCTCTGACCTCCCGCATTGGAAAACCAACACAAGACCGGTTTCCCATCTCCCGTCGCTCGACTTCCTTTGCTTCCATAGAGCATGGCAGCCAGGGGTGGCCTACCTTCGCAGCAATCGGCCATGGAGGCAAAAAACCTTGCAGCACCGCGAGAGAGCGATGGGGGCGCACTGCTCCCTCGGCGTTGATCATGGTTGGAACACCTCCACCTGCTGCCTCCAGAACGCTTGAAAGATCGGCAACCCAGCGTCGCGCGTGCTCACCGAGCGACGGAGCAGGGGAAGGAGGGGCGGCGGTGGTGAGATCGTCGTGCGGGAAGTCGTGAGGGAAACAGGCGGCGGCGGCCGTGTCCTGGCCGACCCTCACGAAGACACAGCTGAGAGAGAGAAGGATCCAAGAAGAGCAGAGAAGCACAGGAGCCGGCGGCGATGGCGTGGCGGTCGAGCCTATCCCGGAGCGTCAAGGAGATCCGCCCGTCTTCCCCGGCCAGCGGCCCCGCCCGGTAGCTCCCACCAGCACCCTCTTCCTCCCACCACCCGACTCTTCTCCCCCCCCATCTCTCCCTAAAATTGGTTCCTCTCTCATGTCCTTGGTGCTGGATTCTTGATCTGATTCGCAGGGAGTTCGTGAAGAAGAACTACGGGGACATCAAGACCCACAACCCCGCCCTCCCCATCCTCATCCGCGAGTGCTCCGGCGTCCAGCCTCAGCTCTGGGCGCGCTACGGTACGCATCCCTCCATCCCATCTTTGCCAGGAACCAGTTGTTATCTTGCCAGATCTTAGAAGCGTGGACTTTGGACCTGTGAGGTTGCAGTGCATTATGACAAACATTTCCTTTGTTCCTCTTCAGTTTTTTAGCACATGAGGTGCCACGAATTTATATCGTCAGATATTGTGCAAAATTATGTCGATGTGGCATAGGGTTGACTTTTTTTTTTGTTCTGCACGTAAGTTTATAGTCGTGGCCCAAAATATTGCCTTCACGATTTCTATTACGCAGGATCCTGCTTGCATTTTATTTGGATCGTAGTCGTAAAGAAAAAAAAGGACATAAACACCTAGCACCGCATTAAAAAATTGGAAGTACCTGATTGCTAAAATCTGGAACGCATGATAACTTGGGATGCTTGACCAAGTTTGTGCCTATCAGGCAAGCTGATACCACCAAAACTGCACATTTAATTTGGATAACTGAAATAAGATGTTCGATTGCAGTGTTGAGATTATATAAGTTCAAAAGATAGAGGATATATCATTCTTTAACTAATATGACGTGTGTCTCGTAGAATATGAATGGGATGATAACCCCCTTTGTTTAAGTTAGGCATTTTCGAACTGTAACAATAACACCTTAATCCAAGCTTACATAAAGGCGTTTTCATGACCAAATTTTAAGCACACCCGGTGGAACTGGATCTAATCATCCTCATTGAAAAGGTGCTAAATAAGTTTCATTCAGGTAAGAATAGTTAACCAATAAGCATATGCTGAAGATTGGGTAACCATGTATTGGGGGAGCTTTGCTTCGTCTAGAAGATGGCTTTCTCAGGGAGGCTAGTACAAGTGAGATTAGGCTGTTTGTGGCATTGCGGTTATCATGATGACCCTGTTTCTCCAACCTTCTTTTGCAACTTTGAGTGTTTGTTTGACCTGCTTTTGTATCTAATTTTCTACAGCAGATTATAAAATAAGCACAGCGAAACACACTTCAGCTGCCACAAGCTGTGCCTTAATCCTTTCTTGAGAATTCTAAGCCGCATCCCATTTGAAGGAGCTTAAACTTCTTGCTTTGAGTTGAATCTGAAGTCCCCTAACAGGCCCAAGCATATCTAAAGCTTAATTCATCGTAGATGATGGCTTGAACCATTTGACAGAAATTGTCAAACAGGGTCACTGATGTACCCTCAACAAGCATTTGTTGTAGCCATAGACTGCTCTATTGACACCATCGTTCTGCTCGTCATGACCCTTCAACGAACACTACTATGCAGTTATTCCAGAGAAATATATATGTATGGCTTATAGAAGCAGGTGATGAGGTCTAAGACCCCGTTTGTGGCCCGATCTTGCGAATTGACCCGGAATCGAAAGGGGAAAAGAGGAAGAACACGAAGAACACGACGAACGGGATGAACACGATGAACCCGGGGACACACGCACGCACACCGACCCGATACAACCGATGCTTACCCTCGTGGCTCGATGGACCACGCCGAATAGAATCACCCACGGAAGAGACCGCGGTAGAATTCCGAGGTGAGAGATACGGTGTTGGAGACGGAATCGGTGAGGGAGAGAGAGTGCACACACTAGAATCTCACTCACAAACTCAATCAACAACAAGGGTGGCCTTGATTACAGAGGGATGATACCCTAGGGAGACATAGCTCAAATCCTATTCTAAGCCAAATCTTGTCTAACCCTAATTTGGGGAGGGAAAGAGATACATATAGGAGCAGATTCGTCCAAGGGTAGTTTGGGCAAAGGCTAAATAAGTTACGGCGGCTAGATGGCGAAAGGACGGCTCGGATTTGAGTTCATTCGTGCGCGGGCGGTACCACGAGGCGGAGGTACCGGTCGAGGTGCCGGAAAATGCACCAAAACGAAGCAAAGTGTCCAGGGAGCCCGGACGCGCGAGCGGTACCTCGGCCGGAGGCTCCACCCGAGGTGCCGGGGAGCGTGTGTAGCATGTGTCGGGGGCTCGGTACCCCCGGCGGTACCTTGGCCGGTACCATGGCCGGAGGTACCGGCCTCCCTTCTTCTCCCGCGGCCGGAGGTGCCGCCCGGCTCCTGCCCGGTAGTGCGGCCATGCATGGCCGGTAGTACCGGCCCGGCCTTTCCCGCGCGTGGCCGCCTTCTCCCGAAGTGGTGTCGGCCAAGGGGAGCCCGGAGGCTCCGGCCATGGTGGCCACTGGAGGCTCCGGCCTCCACTCCCTCCTCTTCTTCTTCTTTCTTCTTCTTCTCTTCTTGTTTCTTCTTCCTTCCTTCTTCTCTTCTTCTCCCTTAAGCATGATGGACTCCTCTTCCCTTCCTTCTCGACCTTCGTACCTAATGACACATAACACATATCCATGAGGTAGTATACCATCCAATGTAATGTCGACGTCGAGTGTCGAAGGGAAAGGGTTCACCTTGTCATGTATCGCGTAGGTTCGGGTTGTCGGTCTACTTGGGGGATTCCGTGGCCATGGTGTAGTGTCGTCGTTAGGCGGGGCTACATCATCTCCCCCCCCTTGGGGAAGAGTCGTCCTCGACTCTTGTTCTTCCTCACCGACGGTGTAGTCCAAGACGGGTCTCCCATGTTGTGGGAGAGGGAAAAAGTCGCGGTCGAAGAAGAACTTGGGGAAAAACGAGTTGCAAATGGAAAGCTCGTGGATGCCAATTTCGTGATCGGCGAACAAGAGGCTCTCAATCCAATACGAAGCATCAAGTCGTGTCTCCAAGAGGCATTTGGCAAAAATGGAAACCAAAAGAGTGTGGATGTATCCAAAATTTGGTAGGGCAAAAATTTGTGCATGTAAGAGTTGTAAGGTGTCAAAAATGTGTGGTGTAGCATTGTCCCAAACAAGTGGAACAAACAAAAGGCAAGTGTCGGCGGCAAAATTTGGGGCAAAATTGTTATGTGCAATGGCAAAGCGGTGGAAACTTCTAGCTTGGGAAAGTATGGTTGGCGTGAGCCTAGTATGGGTATCCTCAAGTGTCAAAGAATCCAATGCAAATGCCAAAGATGAAATGAAAAATCCAAAGAAGGGCAACTTTTTGTGTGACATGGGGCACAAGATGCATAAGGTATCTCTCACATGTACGACATGGTCCTTGAGAATCTCGGAGTGTATGATGAAAGCATCAAGACATACAACAATCATTGTGCCAACAAGATGTGTCAAGATATGTTGCATAAGAAGCAAAAGAGGTGACGAGGCATTGGTCCAAACCGGAAGCTCGACAAGACAAGCCGGAAACACACGAGGGCGAAGGCGTTTGGGAACATACCCTTTGGCGTGAATCCCATGGGTTGGATCATATATCTCGTCCGTGTTGGGGTAGCTCTCAATGGCGCGTTTTGTGAGGTCATGCTCCAGTAGCGGTGGAAGTTGATGGTCGGGTACCTACACATGGAATGAGCAAAACAAAGAGCGTATGTGCATGGTAGAGGAACACATCATCCATCATGATGTTCCAAGACTTGTGCACATCACCATGAGTGTCAAGCAAGATAGTATGAAATGCATGGCGATAGTGCAAATGGTAAGAAGGTGCATTCATGGCATGTGGCAACTCATGATCATCAAAAATGGAGAAGGCTATGGGGGCCATCTCGTGGACAATGAAATAAGCATGTTTGCATACCAAGCATAAGAAAGGGGAATTGTTCACAATCTTGGATGCAACGATCATGGAGTAGTGCAAACATTTTGGGCAAAGCATGCGGAAGCTAATGTCATCCTTGTCATTATCATTGCAAGCAATACATGGTAAAGAGCAAGTGGTCGGCATATTGCAAGCAATGGTGGAAAAATTGAAGCTCTCATAGCATGGCATGGTCATGGTATCACAAACATTCACTTCCACATGGTCAACAATGTTAGCAAGCAAAGCATCACATGGGAATATGAAAGAAGCATGTGACGTAGCAAATGTATCATCAAGATCATGCATGCACTCATAAGTCATCATGTCCACTAGTGGGATCATGGCATCATCAACACCTATATTGTTACCTTTGTAGGCCGACTCATTTGAAGTAGGTGTTGTGGAAGTAGGAGGATCCATGTGGTCGACATGTCCATCTTGGAGCAAGCATGGTGAGATATCATCATCTTCATGCACCATGTACATCTTCTCCATGAGCGGGAACTCGTCCTCCGTGGAACCTAGTGCAACATAGGAAGACACAAACGAGGGAGAGGTTAATGTGTTAGCAAATGCGATGTCCTCCATGGACCTATCATCTACCTCTCTCAACTCACTTTGTGTATCACTCATGTCCTCCAAACGGAAGCACTCAAACTCACATATGGGGTGGAAGTCACTCAACTCACTATCACTCTCACTCAAGTGGGCTAAGTGGCTCTCATGCTCACATGGGATTGGTACCAACTCATCAATCAAGCATATAGGAGTAGGCTCGACTTTCTCATCTCCATGCGCCTCCTTGGTTGAAGGAGATTCCCATGCTCAACCATCTCAACTCCATCGCCTCCCAAGTCGTCCTCTATCGGTGGCGCCGTAGTGTTGTGGAGAGCTAGGCTCGGATCCACATTATCCTTGCGATGGCCTTGGAGGTCTTCATCTTGAAGTTTGGGTGCCGTAGGCTTCTTGGTGGCTTGGCCTTGTAGCTCGTCGAAGTAGAGCGTCTTGGCGCTTGGCTTTGTGCATTGCCATGCCTCGTGACCCTTGGCCTTGCATACCTCACATAGGAGATTGGGACATTCCCGTGGGCGGTGGCCTTGTTGCTTGCACTTGTAGCATCGGAGTCCATAGGCATGTGATGAGCTAGGGGCCATTGTGGTGGTGGCGCAAGAGGTGGAAGTGGCCATATGAGGCTCTCGTCGTCGTGCTTGATCACCATGTCTTGATGAGTGTCGTCGAAGATCCTTGGGGGATGTTGGTCGATGGCGATCATGAAGTGGCTTGTGGCGGCGAAGCTCATGTGGTGACGTATGTCGATGTAGCCCATGAGGTGGTAGTGGTCGACGACTATCATGAGATGGTGTGAGTCGATGACGGTCCTTGCCATGCCTAGATGATGGCTCATGCGGCTTGGCATGTTGCTTGCGGCGCCTTGTGGAGCTTGGAGAAGAGTGTCGGTGACGATCATGTTGAAGACGCTCTTGATGCTCCATATGTTGTACTTGAGATCGACGATCTTGTGCATAAGCACTCTCATGGTGGCGCCTTGTGGAGGTTGGAGAAGTGTGTCGATGACGCACATGATGGGGACGCTCTTGATGATCCATATGATGGTGCCATCGTGGAGGTCCTCCATCTTCATATGTAGCTCCATAGGCCAAGTAGGGGTATGTGGGAGCACCGGCGTTGTTCATGGTGAAGTCGAGGTTAGGCTCCGCCATGGTGTCGATGCCGAAGGCGTGGCGTTGCTCTACCATGTCGTCCATGCTTGGTGAGCCATTGTCGATGTAGAGCTCGTCGAAGTCGTCCTCCAGGTGGTGTTCCACCATGTCGTCCATGTTGGCGATGCTCGCGGAGCCATAGTCGGTGTAGAGCTCCTCGATGTCGGTCATGTTGGCGATGCTCGCGGAGCCATAGTCGGTGTCGAGCTCCACATGTTCCTCCACATCCGCGGTGCTTGAAGAGGTATCCTCCTCGAAGTCCTCCATGTACTCCTCCATATCCTCATCTTCGCTATCCATGTTAGCACGATGGTATCTATATGGTGTATGTTAGTGGAAGAACACTACCTCGCAACCTTACCGTGGTATGATAAGATCGGGGTGATCCAACAAGCCGAGGTCAAAATCAATTGTATCGGGAACTCACACAAAAACACACGCAAAAGCTAGCAAATATGGTGTTAGGTGAGTATGGTGGAAAGCCAAAAGACGAAATCCGAAATCAAGTGTATTGTCAAGAGTGGGTGAAATCCAAAAATTCAAATGTCAAAGCGATGATCACTATAAACACGGAAAAGATATGGAACGCACACACGAGATGAACGGGGTTAGTGCGACCAAGGAATGAGCGGAAAAGTGTAAGAAGCCCTTAAGCAAGGGTGCTCGGTGTCACACTAACACAAGAAGAGATCAAAGCTTTGGTTGCAAACGAAGAGACAACAAGATTCACACGCGGCCTCTCTTCTCTTATCCCTCTTTTGCTTAAAAGCTTTTTCTCTTTTTGTATATGGTGGCACTTGCACTCTTTTGTATCTATGGTGGCACTTTGTACACTTTTGTATGTATGATGGCACTTGCACTCTTTTTGTGCTTTTCTTTCTTTTTCACGCTCTATGTTAGCGTTAGCTCTCTTTTGCTATCTTGCCACACGAGTTTTGCTTAGAAGCTTGACTCCACACTACGCACACACCTCACAATCGGGGCCACGTGCAATGTCTCGCAACACTCAATAAGCAATGCTCGATAGGATAGATCACAAAAGAAGAGGGGTTACAAGGTGGGGAGCAAGTTATACCTAGATGAAAATGTTAGGCGGTGTCGGAACACACAACTTGCGATGACGGCGGTGGTGTCAAGAGTACGTTTGCAAGTTCGGGGTGCCGAGAATGTCGTCGCTTGCTTCGGAGCTGCGGGTTAGTTTCATAAACAAGGCACTCAAACCGGAACAAGCAAACACAAGTTAGGAGAAAAGTCGGGTTAAAGTAGCTTGGCGTCGATGGCGGTGGTATGCCGGTGGTGATATCGGTGAGCTAGCGGTGGCGGCGGTGGTGGTGGTTTGCCACGGCGGTGTTTCCCGATGGTTTGGGAGGGTGGCGGTGTTTGCCGGTGATTAAGGGGGTGGCGGTGTTTGCCGATGATTAAGGGGGGTGGCAGTGCTTGGCGGCTGCGGAGAGGAGTGGTGGTGGTCGGCGGTGGTGGGGTGGAGATGGTGGTGGTGGCCGGCCCTGGGGAGGATGGGCGGTAGTGGAGGGTGGAGCCTCCACCCGGAGGTACCGCTCGTGCACGGGTGGAGGCTCCACCCGGAGGTACCGCTCAGCCCTTCTTCCTCACGTACACGCACACACTTTCTCTCTCCTGTTCTTCCCCAAATCCAAACCAAATTGATCCAAACTCGAAAATTGATGGAATTGGAGGCTAAAAAGTGGGGGAAATAGTAGATCAACACTAGAGACACCAAATCCATGGACCAAAACCACTCAAAACGCAACGAAATCGCAGATCCATCAAAAGGCAAATTAGGGCTATTTTTGGGGATTTTTGGGGAAATTTTTCAGAGATGAAATTGGGTGGGTGGGGGGTCAAATTCGCGGAAACCAAAGGCTGCTGATACCATATGATGAGGTCTAAGACCCCGTTTGTGGCCCGATCTTGCGAATTGACCCGGAATCGAAAGGGGAAAAGAGGAAGAACACGAAGAACACGACGAACGGGATGAACACGATGAACCCGGGGACACACGCACGCACACCGACCCGATACAACCGATGCTTACCCTCGTGGCTCGATGGACCACGCCGAATAGAATCACCCACGGAAGAGACCGCGGTAGAATTCCGAGGTGAGAGATACGGTGTTGGAGACGGAATCGGTGAGGGAGAGAGAGTGCACACACTA
This sequence comes from Lolium rigidum, assembly GCF_022539505.1. Lineage (NCBI taxonomy): Eukaryota > Viridiplantae > Streptophyta > Magnoliopsida > Poales > Poaceae > Lolium > Lolium rigidum. Next base: position 166,725,931 of record NC_061514.1, read on the forward strand.
GAATCTCACTCACAAACTCAATCAACAACAAGGGTGGCCTTGATTACAGAGGGATGATACCCTAGGGAGACATAGCTCAAATCCTATTCTAAGCCAAATCTTGTCTAACCCTAATTTGGGGAGGGGAAAGAGATACATATAGGAGCAGATTCGTCCAAGGGTAGTTTGGGCAAAGGCTAAATAAGTTACAGCGGCTAGATGGCGAAAGGACGGCTCAGATTTGAGTTCATTCGTGCGCGGGCGGTACCACGGGCGGAGGTACCGGTCGAGGTACCGGAAAATGCACCAAAACGAAGCAAAGTGTCCAGGGAGCCCGGACGCGCGAGCGGTACCTCGGCCGGAGGCTCCACCCGAGGTACCGGGGAGCGTGTGTAGCATGTACTGGGGGCCTGGTACCCCCAGCGGTACCTTGGCCGGTACCATGGCCGGAGGTACCGGCCTCCCTTCTTCTCCCGCGGCCAGGAGGTGCCGCCCAGCTCCTGCCCGGTAGTACCGGCCATGCATGGCCGGTAGTACCGGCCTGGCCTTTCCCCGCGCGTGGCCGCCTTCTCCTGAAGTGGTGTCGGCCAAGGGGAGCCTGGAGGCTCCGGCCATGGTGGCCCTGGAGGCTCCAGCCTCCACTCCCTCCTCTTCTCTTCTTCTTTCTTCTTCTTCTCTTCTTGTTTCTTCTTCCTTCCTTCTTCTCTTCTTCTCCCTTAAGCATGATGGACTCCTCTTCCCTTCCTTCTCGACCTTCGTACCTAATGACACATAACACATATCCATGAGGTAGTATACCATCCAATGTAATGTCGACGTCGAGTGTCGAAGGGAAAGGGTTCACCTTGTCATGTATCGCGTAGGTTCGGGTTGTCGGTCTACTTGGGGGATTCCGTGGCCATGGTGTAGTGTCGTCGTTAGGCGGGGCTACATCAGCAGGGTTTTCTTATCTGGAGTTTTTTACATAGACCTAGAAACATATACTCCTATATATCTATGCTGGTCAGTGGTGGTTCCAGACCCAAAACCCTGTGGGGTCAATTGCCGCTCCTCAGATTTTGTTGAGATTTGCTCAAGTATAATCAAAGATAAGTTTTTTTTTAATAATGGGGTCGACTGATCCTGCAGCTTGTACATAGAATCACCAGTGATGCCGATAAAGGTTTGATAAAGAAATATTTTGAAGAATAAAGTTTCAGTTTGGACATTTATTAGTCCATTACAATAGCTAAATTACCCTGGGAACTAGTTAAACTGATGCAAATTTTGACTTTTGGTGTTCCTGCGTGCGATTTCATTCTTGGTTCACTTTAGATTGTTTGACCTACCCGGCATGATATCGAATGCCAATCTGGATTTGATCAAATAGGATCAGGATTGAATCTTACCCAGTCCAACCTCTTTTATGTATCTTTAAGTAGTTATTGCTCTGTTTCTGTTAACATGTAAAATCTCTGTAGTGTACTCCCTCCGTTCGTCTTTAATTGACGCGGAGTGGCATGCACACAGATATGTAATTAGCTGATGGCTGCGTCAATTAAAAGCGAACAGAGGTAGTAGTTCATAAGCTTCGCTTGTTACCCCTTGTCAATTTATCCCAATGAAGTGGGCAAGCCATACTAAGAGGAAAGTGATAAACAGTTATGCAAACACAGGGCTAGGCCGTTATGACTTGCAAAGAACTGCATACCGATTAGTAAATATATTTTGTTTCTCCTTCATGTAACGCATTCCATGCTTAATTTCTGCTTGGACATTCCATATATGCCTTTTTTTGTTTCATGAATACTACTATGATATTAGATTATTGTATGAAGTGAATGCATTAGGTGTGTCATGTAACTTCGCATATATGTATCACCATATGTTAATAATATCTCTTGATGTACTGTTCAGATATGGGTGTTGAGAGGTGTGTGCACTTGGATGGCTTGACGGAAGCCCAGATTGACAAGAAGTTGGAGGAGCTGGCCAAGCAGGGAGCGCATAAGGCTAAATAGGCTAGCCAAGTTTTCTCGCGTTGAATCTTCCCAAATAAGAGAAATGATAACATGAGATGTTGTGTTGACCTGATTTCAGTACCATGATTGTACACAATTCTTGAATTTGTACAACTGATTTCCGAGAACGTAACTGTTTTTCCTCTCATTCCTCAAGGGCTGTATTTCATCTGAAAAGTTCAGTTCTAAAAAACCATACTGCTCTTACATTGTATGTTACAAGCGCGATGGGGTTGTTCTTGATGTTATGGCTTGGATGTGGACCTTGCCCTTACCTTTAGCTGAGATTGATTTGACTTTTCCTGGATACTTTCACGTAATATTTGCATGAAATATGCTTCTTTGTGTATAATGTTCCACAGCTCATTTAATATTGCATCAATTCAACATCTCCAGAGACTGTCTACAACGATAGCATGAATCGATAGACCATATATATCTGTACCGAGTAAGCCATGACTTTACTGAGAACAATCTCTTGCTATAATTAACCAGTTCAAAACTGGAATGGTGAAGGCAATGGGGTTATAAACAGTACAGTTAGCACTGCCATGTTAGATGGTCAATAGTATCAGAGATAAAATGAACTACTGCTCCAGGGTATATAGTATCGAGAGCTGTTCGTGGAGACTGAACCAGTTGTATCATCGGAGTGAGAGTGAACACTTTCATTAGCTCTTGTTCCTGGAAACGATTGCAAGTCCCCAACATTTTCTATAGGAACATAGCATGCATAAGGCCTTCTTTTTCCGCAGAGGCTGTAGAGACATCTCCACCTCCTTCATGGTGGGTCCCCCTCCCGAAACTGTAAGCACATATCTGCAAGGGAGGCAACATTGTTCATCTCTTCCTCTGTTGCTTGCTTCGCCATGAACTAGGGCATCAACAATCTTTTTGACTGGCCTTTCTTTCAGCTCCTCAAGAACAATAACACTAGGATTCCTTCCAAGGAGAAGCTCCAGTGAAACGTGAAAGCTATATTCCATTCTTCTCTCGCGTCCGTGCGGCGGTGGCCTTCCTCAGCCTGGCGATCGGGGTGCTGCGGCGTCCCTCCACTCCTTTCAAGTAGCAGCGATCTGAGATGGCGGCGACTGGGGAGATCACGCATCAGCCATGTTCGTGGTGGTCGTTGGCCCCGAACCCTTTGGGCCTCGGCGGGCCGGCGGCGCTGCCGACCTTCGGCGGTTGCAGGGTTTCCTCTTGGCTATCTCTGAGTCAAAGAGGGTGCCCAGGATCTGATGTGGGTTTGGTGGTGGTGGCTTCCTTCTTCGCCGGAGGAGGTCGGCTGATTGCTGGGGTGGCGGATCACGAGATCCATCTACTCCGGCGATGAAGATCTAGTCGACGACGAGCTAGCGGTGAAGGGGCCACCGGTGAAAACCGTGCCTTGACATCGTTCTTGGCGGCGTCGTTCCCTTGCAAAGGCATCATCTTTGTTGGCCTCTCCTCTTTCTCTTGCCGAGTTGGGGACTCGCGGCTGTCGGTGATAACCGTGCCACGATTGGCGGGCGATGGCGGCGTTATGCATCGCTTCCTTCTTGAAGGCATCGTCGTCGCAGTCTGCGGCTACTCACTCGTGCTGCTCAAGGGGAAACCCTAGATCTGGGTCTCCCGGATCGGATGATGACGTTGCTTCCTGCGTCGTTCTACCTCTTGGGGCATCGTTTTTGAAGCAGCGGCTGTATGGAGGTGGATCTTGGTGGAGTGGTGTTCATCTACCACGTTGACGTCGATGATTCTCGGCGTCGTGGAGCTGCAGGGAATCGAAGACGGGCGCGGACTGCTGGACGCGTGCAGATGGTGGAGCTGTCTGGCGTCATGGTGACATCGACGGCAGGTCTGGCAAGGTCAATGCGGTGATCCCTCTTGAAGATGGGTGCGAGGAAGACGGCGGTAGCAATTTCTGTGGCGTGTGTAATGGCGTGCGCGGAGGGTCCGCTTGACTGGTTGTGCTTCTCATCCGCCAATGGGCGGCTTGGGAAAGCATTCGGTTTTAGATGATGTGCGTTGATGTATTGTCAGGGTAATGACCTTGTTCATGGTCACCCCCTTCATCGCTCTTGTAGGTATAGCGAGTTGTCGCTGGAAAGCTTGTAAGGCTTTGCGAATAGTTTAGTAAAGAAAAGCTGTGTGCATCCTTTGGATGCAGAGGCTGGGGCGATGCTCCCATTTCGAAAAATATTCCATTCTTCTCATTTGACTTCCTGGTGCGGAAATACTCCAGGTCGAAGTACCAAAACGTCACATAACGTTAACAATCTGCTAGTCGGTCAACTCTGTTAGGTCAAGGCTTAGTGATATGGGTGATTTCGCCATCCCGCCGCCGCCACCTTACGAGAGTCTAACGGATCACCGTCGGGTGCTGAGAGAGGTCAGGCGTGTCACACGCCGCACATAGAAGGAAGGAAGCGGGGAGTCCGTCCCCAACTAAGGATGGCAATAGGTAGGGTATGTACAGGGTAGAGCTATAGTATACCCATACCCGTATAGTTAAGGTGTGCAAACTTCTACCCATACCTATAGGTATAAAACTATACCCATCCCAGTGGGTACCCAACCTATTTAATACCCGGTGGGTAGGTCAAATTGAACACATGTTACTCGCAATTTACATTTATCGATAGCAAATTTGATTAAAAAATAAATTATCTCAACTCAATAACATGTAGTTGAGTACATAATAATTAACAAAATATAGAAATCACAATCTAATATTCTAAGTCATAAGTCAACAAAAATAGACGCGTGACATGAAAAATTGACAATAAACGGGTAAGATATGGGTATACCGACGGGTATATTCCCGTGCCATATCCATAACTTAACGGGTAGGGTATGGTTACTACCCATGGGTATAAAAATGTACTCATACCCTGCCCATACAGGTACAATATCCGTGGGTAAAATTGTCATAAGAGGCGGTGGGGGACCTTTAAAGCCCTGGCCCCACTAGACACCCTAGATCACTAAATCTCCAATCCACCAGATAGATCTAATCTAGCCCCAGAGGCTGAGGGCAACTCGTCTTGGGTACCGCCGGCGATGATGGCTGCCAAGGAAAGGATAAAAAAGAATCCATACAGCATCGGTTCATAGATTGCCCATTTTCTCAAATTATTTGACCCATAATTTATATGACATCCGATTTGGCACCACCTACAAAAATTACAAACCTCTTTAGTAATTGCTTAAAGGGAATTCCAAAGAAAGATCTTATTCAAACACATGTGGGTGGTATGCTCCGTGCATGTTATGGGCTTTATGGAATATGCGAAATGACATTGTGTTTACAAAATCGAAAGCTTCATCATTTTGGTAGCTCTATGATCACCATTATGGGTGCAACCGGTTGGAGATGGCTCAGGAGTTTTTCAGCTAGTGCGGTTGGCAGTCGCATAATAGAATCAATTGCTGATGTATCGTTGCTCCCATCGTGTTTTGATCTTTCGTTGGTTGATACAAGTAGATATTTGAGCTGTAATAATTGTGATATAAACTTTGCAATAAAGTAATAAAGAGGTCATATGCAACATTTTGATGCAGAGGGCAGGATTTTGCATTTGCGAATCGAAAACGTGGGAAACCACGCGACCCCCGCGTCGCCCTCCTCTGGCGACGACGGGGGAACCATAGCCGCTGCCTCTAGCCTCCCCCCACCCCTCTCCCTTGCTTCGCCGCCGCCGGAGGGGAGCCGGCAAAGCCGCGCGCTCCCCGGCTCGGCCTGTGGTTGCCGGGGCTGAGGCGGTGTCCTCCTTCCCGGCCTTCACCGGCGAGGCTGCATGGGCGGGAGCGGTGCTGGACGGCGGGGCGGAGGCCCTGTGTGCGCTGGGTAGTTTGGCGGCCGCTGTGGCTGCGAGGGCGGCATGGCAGCTGGACCGGGGAGCTCGCGCTGTTGTGGCCGACAGCTCGCTGGACCTCTGTGTTGGCGTCCGTCGAAGCTCCCTCTCTGTGGCGGCACCCGCGGAGCTCTTCTCAGTGAACTTGGTCGGCGGTATTGGTGCGACTCGGCTCTTCAACCCCGCGCGATGCGGGTGGTGGCAGCGGAGCTCGCGGAGCTCCTTGGTCTGGTTGGTGGCGGTGGTGGCTTGTGTGTGGCGGTGGCGCCGCTTCTGCACATGAGGTGTGTCCGCGGAGTGTGGGCTGGCAGCGTTGTCTCGCTGGTCGGCCGCGTGAGGGTGTGGTGGCTCGTTTGCTCCGGGCGAAAGCCTGACCGCGCGGCGTCTGTGGATGTCGCCTTCCTTCTTGGGGGGCGGTCGTGGAGCTCTCCGACCTTCGCTGCCTCGGGTCCACGTCTTTGGGTGAAAGTCTAGATCCCGCGGGATCGGACGACGGCGTCGATTCTTCGTCGTTTCCCCTCTTGAGGGCGTCGTCTTGAAGTTGGTGATCCCCTTCGCGCACTCCGACGGGCTGGACACACAGGGCATCTGGGTTGGCAGGAGGTCAACCGGAGATGCGAGTGTTCCGGGTGGAGGCTTGTGAGGCAACGACGATGGTGGTGGCCAAGGTTTGGTTGCGGCAAGGTCATGTTAGTCAGCTCCATTCCGGCGTGTCCAAATGTCTTCGTGGTGATCTCCTCTTGCTGTGAAGTCGAAGCTGGCTTTGGGCGGTGTACGATGACCATCGAGAGGCGGTCCGGTGAAGGTCCTATTTGGCGCTTGTCTTGCGCATCTCCTCTCCGAGTCTCGTCTTCAGAATTGGAGCTGCCGGTCTCTCCTCGAAGAGCCATCTGTTTGGCATAGACCGACTAGAGCTTCTTGTGTAGCTTATGTGGGTAGCCAGGGTGGCTAGGTGTGCCCCTTGTGGCGGGGAGTGTGTGGTTGTGGGTGTACTTTGGCACTGTTGTAGGTTTTCGCCCGGTTTTCTCCTAAAAATCGGGCACCTTTTTCTTAATGAATGGATGAGGCAAAGCTTTTGCCTCTGTTTCAAAAAAAATAAATGCAGAGGGCAGGTTGCAATTTTTTTTCGAAAAAGTGAAATATATGCCTATAAGAAGGCATACAATATATGAGAATAATGAACTCACCATAAGAGTAATTACGGCTTTAGGTTACGGTAAACTTGGTCAAACGAAACAGCCAACACAACAATAAATGTTGGCTCTTATATTGTGTACTGTTTCTAATACGTCCAGTAACTGAAAACTTGTTCGATTCTTCCCCTCAAAGAACCTTGGGAAGGTGTAATAATAATTTAAAAATTCTGATAATCTATCTTTTGCTTGCATAGTCTCCGTCATGATGGGTTCTGAAGAAACCCCCGATAACAATTACAATGCCAGTTAATTGGACCTCTAAGTATCATTGTTTTTGCAGTCTTTGCTCCCCAATTGGAGTCATTACCAAATTAAGGACGCACCAACAAAACTGCCACACACACTACAAGAAATGTGTTAACTAATGACCTTATCACAGTGACCAAGAATAAACTGGTCATAACTCTACGACCTTTTCGCAACAAATGGTCGTTTGCCGTTTCGGAGGGTCCAAACCCTAATTTTCTATGACCATCCTAGTCAGAAAGTCTTAACTCGATCTCATGAATTGGTCATAGAGAAAATGATACAACTTAGGACATCATCCTTAGCCCATTACGACTAATTTGAATGGTCATGATTGCCACTGACGATGCTTTTAAAATGACTTGTCAGCCACCTCAGCAATTTCGTCTATTTATCATGTCGATGTGTCAACTTTTACTTAGGTGTCTGAATAGAAATAGATTTAAATCTACAACTGACATGTGGGACTCATACATTGACATTTAACTGGTAGGTCCAAGTACACAACCTATCTAATGACATCTCAGACCGACCAAAGTGACATGTGCGGACTTTTGCTTAAGTGTCCATACATACAACTATGCTTAATTCTCCACTAACACATGGGACCCATTAACCACATATGACATACGGGAGCCATATGGGTCATTTGATTTGGTTTGTGGACACTCCTCTATGGCTAGAAGACATGAAACTGCTACCCACGGATCAGCGTCCCAGAGATGATCTCAGCCGTCCAGAAGAGCTCCATCCAACGCCCAAAATTATTCCAAAATATTAACTCACCTCCTCTAATCCCGCGCTGAAATTTGGTTTGCACGCCCAATGAAATCTAAAGTTGGACTCGGTAGGGCGGGGAGGACCAAAAATTGAGCCCACACGCGGGAGACAGATATCTTGAGCCTGCCTCTAAAAAAAAAAGATATCTTAAGCCTGAGGCGAAATCCACTCCAGACTCCCAGTCCACCACGACCTACATACACTCTCCTACCGCCTCCTCCCTCCCCTTCCTCCACCTGCGCCGCCGGCCAAGATCCCGCCCAACTCCGGCGAGGCCCTGCCCCGCTTACCCCCGCCCCCTCCCCCCTCCCCCCTTCTCTCTATTCCAACCCATAGAACCTCCAAATCGTCTGTCTTAAAAAAAACCCAAGTACGGGATCCCGGAGGATCTGCAGGAGGACCATGTCGGCAGCGAGCAGTGGTGAGCCGGTTCGTGCCCCGCTCCGTGCTCACGGACCTCGAGCCGGATGCCATGGACTCGGTGCGGTCGGGGCACTTCACTCAGATCTTCTGCCCCGACGGACCACCACGGACGCAGCAGCGTCGCCGCAGCCGGCCGCCGGACTACCATGGACACAGAAGCAACGCTGCTGCCCGCCGCCGCCCGCCGAACTACCACGGATGCCGCCATGATCAGCGACCATGAACAGGAGCCACAATCGAGAAGGTGACACTAAGATCTGGTAGTTTTTTTTTTTGAGAGAAAAGATCTGGTAGTTGGTAACGCAATAATGATCTTAGAGATTAATTTTAGACCTTGAGTAGAATATAGCTCCTGGATCCGATAGCTGGTATGTCAACGCATTCGTGGCCTGATCATGTTGCCGATATCAGCCGAGCACAAGCTGAACTTTCGTAGGACCTGAACTGAACACCTCATACAAACTCAACTGTCCACGTATCTTTTGCTTTCTTGCTAGCTGAAGTTGCCTACGATTTCATGATCTGTTCATTTATTTGAAGCACTAATGCGGACAGGCAGCAAAAGCAAGCTGCCTTGAAGTAGTCCCATTTCTGCATATTTAGTTGAAGTCACTCTCCGTCTTCAAGTTAGCACCAACACATTCAGTATCGGCATGGCTGGCATGTACTTGGAGTCTTGGAGACGGGCATTGCAGCTGTTATGGTTGTTGTCGTCCTGCGCTGGGAGGACGTGGTGGTGCCCTGGCAGGAACTGGCTGCGGTGCTGCTGCTGCGTCCGCGGTGGTCAGGCAGTGGCGCCCCCGCCGCAGCATCTCTGGAGCCTCTGTTTCCGGACTCTGTTTTTCAATCAACCGGTACCAATGTACATATTTCATATTGCTGGCTTTGCGTTCTATGATGTTCTGACCTCACTATGCTATACTAAGCAGCAACCATCTCCTCAGCATTTTTTACTTAAAGTGTTGGACCATAATGTTGTACTCATCAGCATCACGGGCGGGTCGACATCAACATATTTTTGATGCTGCTTGCTTACTCAACATGTAGTATATTAGTAGCTTATGTAATGTTAAAATAAGTCTTATAGATGCAGTAACATGTATTAGTGCATAAACCATTTACTTGTATTAAAATAATTCTTATACACATTTTCGCTGCTAGTTACCGATCTAGCTATTACTTGGTATTTCATTGGCATGCCCTTTCCAATTACATCCTCCACAATATATGCATGCTTCTGCTCTGACTGATGGTCTCCAATTAAGAAACACAGCTCACATGGAAGAAGAACTAGATGAAATGACTGCCCTTTCCCTTGGCATTGGAGCTACTAGCCAGCACTCCAAATATAAGAGAGGCACTGGCTCCAATCCAAAATCACCTATCGGATTCAGTCTCCGGTTCCGAGATCAAGGTGACGACGAGAACAGCGATGGCCACACAAGGAAGAAGCTACGGCTTTCCGATGAACAGGTCATGGTACTTGAAGGCGTCTATGGAGAACATTGCACTCTTGATACTGTAAGTTCATGTCAAAATATTTCCTAGCATTTTCAGGCATTAGAACTCCCATGTTATTATCATAGAAAAGTTGATATTATGGTTAAAAAGACAATTAGTCTATGAAGCAAGGGCTGGCGAAGAGGCTGAATGTAAAACCGCGGCAAGTCGAAGTCTGGTTTCAGAACAGAAGAGCCAGGTACCGTGACCAAAATTGTCTATTTATCAGGTTGTTTGTAGTATTAGTTTTCTGATAGTTGATTTTACCAAAATTTTAGGAGCAAGCAGAAGCATATCGCAGCAGATTACGATTATTTGAAGAGAAAGTCTGAAAGACTAATCAAGGAGAACCAGAAGCTGAAGATGGAGCTCCAAGAACTGAAGAGTATATCTCACCGTGGCAGTACTCAAAATGGCTTGAATTTAGTTTCGGTCTGCTCATTCTGCAACCAGATTTTCAGAGACTACCATGGTCATAAGAAATTCTAAAGTATATATGTGTAGATCGGCATCTTACATCTGAGCAGCTAGGATTTTCTTCAGGATTTGTTTTACAAAAGATATGGCGTTGAAATGTAAATAATGGGAAATAGTGTTTTCCTTGCTGAATAAAAAGTGATGCATTCATCTAAAATAGTAGTAGCCTTCAGAAATCCTTATTTGTTTTGAATACAATGGCATGCTTGAAGAAGAGAGTATGTGTGGGAGTTTTTTTACACTCCCTGCTTTCCATAGCATGATATCAGTATACACGGTCTTACCGACAGTTTCTCGGTTAAAGTTCATGTAATAGAAAATCCATGCTGAAAAATAGTTTAAAGTTTACTATGTAGTTCTTTGATCAATAGTTAATTAGAACTACAAATTAGCACCCTCTTGTTTTGGCGCCTGTTGTCATGCTTCGGGGAGTAGGCCGCTTGTCTTTCGATCGTCGTCAACAAATCCCGGTGCCTAAATAACATCCTTATTACATTGTTTCTGTGGTCTCAGGCTCTCCAAAACAGGAGCAACGCCTTGCAACGCATAAATTATCTCTGTCGCAACAAGTTAAGTAACTGACGTACACCCGATTTGACAAGTTCCATCAATCCCCCGGAGACTCCCAAATATATGGGAGAGCGTGAACTGCTGTAATTTGTACGAGTCAATAAGAGCATGAGATTTGAACTGTTCAAACTCAATCATTTTTGACGAATGGTATTGAGAAAACAACAGTGTGAGCCGTATCCTTCTCGTACTAGGTACGAGCCACAGAATGCCGTTCTTATGGTAAACACTACATAACGGGGTCCGATATCAAGCAAAACATCGGACTAACCTCTGGCCGTTTATTTGGAGCGCCCCATCTGACGACTCATGGCTTGGCTATATAACGATCTATACAACACCATCTTCCAATGCGAATTCCCTTTCTTGCGATCGCCCGCCTAAGCGATCAGTTTCTCCCGCTAAATCCGCCCGCGCCTAACAGGTTTTGTCGTATTCTACCCGCCTCCGTTTCGCACCGCGCCGGAAAAAATTACATGCTTGGCGGAGATTCGAACCCACAACCTCGTCCGCACGAGCGCTGAGGGCTGACCGTATGAGCCACTAGTCGTTATTGATAGAAACAGAGACATATTTATTTTGTACTAATGAATATAATAAATATGACCTTTTTTTCGCGAATTCCCTTTTATTACATCTTCATTTGTATCAGTTATTTTTTGATTGCGTAAATATATTCTAAATTTAACCTAGCTATGCAAAAAAAAATCAATTCCCTTTGTACAATTCCCTTTTAAAAATTTAGTATCATTTTTTTTCCATATTGTTGTTACTTTTGTATAAAAAATCATGTTATTTTGGACTATTTTTTTAATTCCCTTTTTGGGCTAGTGGTTTTTAAGAGGGAAAAAATAACGGGTGGGAGAACTACTTGCAACTCAAATGAACTACCACTTGCAACTCAAATACGTACACTTGCAACTCAAATAAATATAACTTTCAACTTAATTAGATTTTGGGGTAGGTAATTTTTCACATTTAGCGTTGATAAATAATGGGTGGAGGGGTTGATAAATTGTGAGCTAAAATATTTCTAAAATATTGTAAATAGAATTAACTATTCGGGTTGATAACTCTTCACATTTGCGATTGCTAAATAACGAATAGAGGGGTTGATAAATTATGAGCAAAAATGTTCCCAAAATTATTATAAATAAAACTAGGTTTTCGGGTCGATAAGTTTTCACATTTACGTTTGATAAATAATAGGCATAGCGGTTGATAATTTGTGAGCCAAAAATGTTCCCAATATATTCTAAATTACATTAACTTTTCGGATCGATAATTTTTCACAGTTACCGTTGATGAATAACGGGCGTAGGGGTTGATAATTTTGAGAGCTAAAAATGTTTCTAAAATAATATAAATGAAATTGGCTTTTTCGGGTTGATAACTCTTCACATTTGTCATTGCTAAATAACGAAGATAGGGGTTGATAAATTATGAGCTAAAAATATCCTCAAAAGTATTCTAAATAAAATTGGCTTTTTCGGGTTGATAACTCTTCACATTTGTCATTGCTAAATAACGAACGTAGGGGTTGATAAATTATGAGCTAAAAATATCCTCAAAAGTATTCTAAATAAAATTAGCTTTTCGGGTTGATAACTTTTCACATTTACCATTGATAAATAATAAGCATAGTGGTTGATAAATTATGAGCTAAAAATATCCCCATAATATTTGTATGTTAAATTAGTTTTTCGGGTCGATAATTTTTCCATTGATAAATAATGGGCAAAGGGTTAATAAATTTTAAGCTAATAAAAAGTTGTCAAGATATATCAACATGGATGCTAGTTTCATGGTTTGCTATCTAGCTTTTTTAGTTTTAGACCGTTTTCCTTTTTTTTATCTCAGCCGTGTTTAGTTTTAATATAAATATAGTTACGTCCGCATTGATCACACAAATAACTGGAAGCTTAGTTGGTCATCACCACTCTTTGGCCCGCCCGGGCTCAGCCGGAGGTCCTGGGTTCGAATCCCTTTCTTCGCATTTTAATTTTGCTCCACGTGGCGTGCAGCCAGAAACGGAAACAGCAAAATCGCCCGTATTCCATTTTCGGAAACGACAAAAACCGATCGCTCGGGTTAAAGCCAGCGCGCGATCGCTAGCTAGGATCGCCCCTTCCGATGAGCCCTACCGCCGCCACTGTGTCCTGCCATGCATCCGCCGATGCCACTTGAGCTTCTAGCGGAATTTGTCGATGCTGCATGGTCCATGGCCCAGACGTTGAGCAGGTCCCTCCAACCTCCAGGCTGATGAAGGAGAGAGGAGCATAGCACGAACGACTGCGGCTGCGCATGGCGACGAGTCGCATCACCACAAGGAAGCACCACACGAGGTCGGTTTAGTTCATGGTTATTTTCCTCTCGGCTTGCCGTTCCCATCGTCTCTCGCCTCTCCCCCGCTCGAGCTTCTCGCGGACCTCGTCCATGGTGGATAATCCGTGGCAGGGGCCCTTCGGCCGATGAGGAAGAGGAGTAGAGGACCGCGAAATCGGCGCACGGCGGCGAAGCATCCCAGCGTGTGCCGCATCACGGCGAGGAAGCATTGCCCGTTGTTGAGTGGTTCATGGGTCTCGCGGCGAGCTCGTGGGGCTCGACTTTGACAAACGCATGGAGCACACGGACGCCGCCTTCTGTGCCCATATCGTCGTGTGGTATGACGCCGAACGCCGTCGCCTCTAGCGCTAAGTGCGCGATAATTCATACCCATATATTTTCTTTGCTTCATATTCATGAAAAGGTGTTCCAACGGAAAATAAGAGTGCTTCTGATGTATATTTGTATGCTTCTTACAACCAAGGGATGTGCCTCGGAAAATCCAACATTGCTTCTCTTTCCACACCATGGGTTCTACTAGCGTCACATGTGCTTCCTACTACTAACTTGGTAGCTCCGAAAGCTAAAAATAAATCTGTGCATCGTCCAAAATTATAATGCTACCGATGTAATAATGTCTTGCTTCTTACTAAAAAATTATGCTTCACAGACTTTCCATGAAACACAGTTTCATGCTTCTTCTCTCTGAGAAGCAATCCTGAGGACGGAAAAGAAACATATTACTGGGAGACAATATGGGAGCGGTTTCTGGAAGCAGTTTTTTAAGGAAAAAGGCATGCGCGTGCATTACGGGAGTACTTATTGGGAGCAGTTTTTACAAAGTAAGCATGCAATCAATCTCTCTCAAATCACGGCAAGAGCCACGCACGCCTAGCTGAAAATCGTGTGGTCAAGCATCTTCCAATCCTACGGCTAAATAGGGGTCCGATGGAAAGCAAATATCGGGAGCCGATCCCTAGTAGTACCCCGTTCTTATTGCCAGGAATTCGACCAGTTTGTCTATGGGTCGTTTTTGTTGATAGCTCTGTTTTTCTGGCCCATTAATTTGCCCCCCTGTCCACTTGGAAACAAGACTCCTCGAAGTCAGTCAAGGCGAGAGTGAATCTTTGTATGGTAGACTGGTAGTATATGGTACTCGCACTGCCAAGAGTCAAGGTCGTTCATTGATCGACTCCGAATACATACTCCTTGCCACAAGTGTTGGATATTTAAATGGGCACCCAAGAGCATATACTTGGAGGATGAAAAATAGAGTAATCCGGCAGTTATACATAACCATTATTGCAATTTCTGGACACTATTTTGATCCATCTAGTACGTTTAGCGTGAGAAAAACGTCTGCTATTTTTGTTTTTGGGCTCCAATTAACTTGGACGGCATCCATGCGTGCCGTGCTCACTAGTTCATCTTCTTGCTCGTGCACCACTCACATTGCTGCCAAATTTATATCTTTCCTTTTCTCTTTTTTAAAAAAAAAAACAAAGTACAAACGCAGACGCTCACATACACGCGTATACACTCACGCACACCCTACCCCTATGAGCACCTCCGGAAGACTGAGCCGGCGGATTGGATCTTGAAATTGACGAAATCACCACAGACGCCTCGCTGTCGACGGGAACGTCGCCTCCAATTGAATAAATATTCCGCCTTTATGAGACACACAGATGTCAAACCTGGGATTTGAACTCTGATGGGCTGGGGATACAACCATCCTCCTAACCACCCAACCTCAGGTCGGTTCTCTCTTTCCGTTTCTCTTGTCTATAACTCTGAGACAGTGTAGTCCGTTTAAAAGTCCGGTGGGGTGCAGAAGCGTGAAATTGACAGGAAGACGTCCGGTTTCCTTCCCATTTTGTTAGCGTGTATATAGCGTGTATATCTTATGTAACATGTGTATGTAACCCTAACCTTAATTGGCCTTTGAGCCCTATATAAATACCCAGGAACCCCACGTCATTACATGGTATCAGACTAAATACGATCTAAAACCCTAGCCGCCGCTCGCGCATCCCAACTCCGCTCCGATGTCGCGCGCCGCCCACCTCGATGCGATCTCTGGCGCGATCGTTCCAGCCGGCGGCGTTCCTCCCGCCGGTATCCCACGCCAACTCGGCCCGGTCGTCCTCTCCTTCGAGGCCGCCAACTACACGAAGTGGGCTATCTACATGCGTGCGTCGCTCGGCCGGTCCGGTCTTCTTGGCCATATCGACGGCACTGTCGCCGCCGCCGCTACCGACCCCGCCTGGACCTCCGACGATTACACCATCCTCAACACCCTGCACGCCGCCATCGACGAGGATGTCGCGGACATGGTGCTCGCCAGCCACCAGACGGCGCGTCAACTCTGGCTCGCCATCCTCGAGCTGTTCTCCGCCAACAAAGCCAGTAAGGCGATCTACCTCGACAACGACTTTCGTCAACTTGTGCAGGGGGACATGTCAATCACCGCATACTGCCGCCGGCAGAAGCAGCTCTCCGACGCCCTCGCCGACAACGACTCCCCGGTGAACAACCGGGCCCTCGTCCTCAACACGTTGCGCGGCCTCGGTCCGCGGTTCTCCTCCGCCGCCACGATCATCTCCATGACCGAGCCGCTGCCGACGTTTCTCCGCGTCCGCAGCATGCTCCTTATGGAGGAGATGCAGCAGGCCAACGCTGCTGCCAACGCTGCCTCAACCGCCCTCGTCGCCCAGGCCCGCGCTCCTCCTCCTCCAACCTGCACTGGCACCGCCTGCCGCGGTGACTCCTCCACCTCCAACAAGCCCAAGCCGGCCTACAAGCCCAAGACAAAGACCGACGGGCGCAACGGTGGTGGCCCCTCCCGCGCCGCTACTCCCGCACCCACTGGCCCGTGGGTGTGCTTCTCCCCTGGCGGATCGCAGTGGCGCGCACCGTCCGACCCGGGCATTCTCGGCCCTCGCCCCCAAGTGGCCTACACCACCACGAGCGCCCCCCTGTACCAGGCTGCCGCGTCTCCGTCTGCCTCGACGTCGTGGGACAACTCCGCCCTCATCGCTGCCCTCAACAGCCTCATGCAGCAGGGTGGTTGGGTCATGGACTCTGGAGCGTCCTCGCACATGACCAATGATGATGGTAACATCTCCTTCACAGCACCTCTCTCGTCTCCACACTTTGTCACCGTCGGCAACGGCCAGACCGTGCCAATCTCTTCCTCTGGTCACACTAGTTTTCATACTCCCTGTGGTCACACGTTTAAACTCAACCATGTCTTACTTGTTCCGCACTTAATTCGCAATCTTCTTTCTATTCGCAAATTCACACGTGATAACAATTGCTCTGTTGAGTTTGACGCCTTTGGTTTCTCTGTGAAGGACCTGAAGACTCGTCGCGTGATTCTTCGTTGCAATAGCGACGGAGATCTCTACACCTTTCCCGGCACACCACGTCGGATGCCTCCCACCGCCATGCTTGCCACCACCGCCGCTGAGTTATGGCACCAACGCCTTGGCCACCCAGGACAAGATGCTATGTCGACTCTTCAGCGTTTATCTTTCATCCAATGTAATAAAGCTCGCCGTACATCCGTGTGTCATGCTTGTCAGCTCGGGAAACATGTACGGCTGCCATTTAGCTCGTCAGTATCAGCGACTAGCGCAATCTTTGATTTGATACATTGTGATTTGTGGACATCATCCATTATTAGTATTTCTGGTTTTCGATACTACCTTGTTATCGTTGATGACTTCTCCCACTTTTATTAGTCGTTTCCCTTACGCCAGAAATCATGTGTCTCGCGCACACTCGCCACCTTTTTCTCCTACGCTCGCACACAGTTTGGCGCCACCATACGATCCTTGCAAGCAGATAATGGCACTGAGTTTGTTAACTCCGCTGTTGAGTCTCTTCTCGCCACGCATGGTACGGCCTTGCGCCTATCGTGCCCCTACACCTCTCAACAAAATGGCAAAGCTGAGAGGGCTATTCGCACCCTCAATGACACCATGCGCACCCTCCTGTTCCACGCCCATCTTCCATCCACCTTGTGGGCTGAAGCTCTTGCTACTGCCACCTATTTGATCAATAGGAGACCGTGCAAAGCCATAACATTGGGTGTGCCGTATGAACGTCTCCATGGTCGTCCTCCTCCCTACGACACACTCCGCGTCTTCGGCTGTCTTTGTTACCCCAACATTGCCTCCACCGCCAAACACAAACTTAGCCACAGATCAGTTCCTTGTGTGTTTCTTGGCTATCCATCAAACCATCGCGGGTATCGCTGTCTCAATCCCTCGACAGGCAAAATACTAATCTCCCGTCATGTTATTTTCGATGAGACTGTATTTCCCTTTCAGCTCTTGGAACAGCAAGGGGTTTCCCCTCCTCGGCGCTTGGACTCCCTCTTCGCCGACCCACCAGCGGCCACACCGTCGACAACTGCCGCAGCTTCGACTCGCGTCACGGCCACCCGCGGACGGCTGGCCGCTGCCTCTCCGCCATGTGCCTCGGCTGCTGCACCTACGGCTCCTCGCCAGGCTGCCGTGGCACCGAGCCAGCTTGCCGTGGCCTCGAGCCAGCTTGCCGCGGCTCCCCACCAGGCTGTCGTGCCTCCTTCCTCTGCCACGGCACCAAACGCTGCTGCATCACGCAGCGCCACCGACGCTGCCTCGACACCACCTGCTCCTCCGCGCATGACACGGTCTGGCCGGGTGCTGCGACGCCCTGATCGGCTGAACCTCTCCGCCGTCACTACATCCGCGTCTCCGGTTCCACCCACCTTTCGCCAGGCTCTCAAGGACCCTCTCTGGCGCGCTGCTATGGCGGACGAACACCAGGCTCTTCTCGACAACAACACCTGGTCTCTCGTTCCTCGCCCTCCTCATGCAAATGTGGTCACCGGTAAATGGATCTTTCGGCACAAATTTCACTCGGATGGAACTCTTGCTCGACACAAAGCTCGCTGGGTGGTTCGTGGATACTCTCAGCGTCCAAGCATCGACTACGATGAGACATTCTGCCCTGTTGTCAAGTCTGCCACCAGTCGTCTCGTCCTCACCATTGCCATCTCCAGCTCTTGGCCTATCCGTCAGCTAGATGTCAGTATGCCCTGGATGTTCTTCAGCGTGCTGGCATGGCTGAGTGCCACTCTGCAGCTACTCCGATTGATACTCAAGCGAAGCTTTCTGACACCGAGGGCGAGCTCCTGTCTGACGCTACTGAGTATCGAAGTCTGGCTGGTGCACTTCAGTATCTCACCCTTACCCACTGATGTCTACGGGAGCTTCTATTCTTGTAGACAGTGTTGGGCCTCCAAGAGCAGAGGTTTGTAGAACAGCAGCAAGTTTCCCTTAAGTGGATCACCCAAGGTTTATCGATCTCAGGGAGGAAGAGGTCAAAGATATCCCTCTCAAGCAACCCTGCAACCACAAAGCAAGAAGTCTCTTGTGTCCCCAACACACCTAATACACTTGTCGGATGTAAAGGTGCACTAGTTCGGCGAAGAGATAGTGAGATGCAAGTAATATGGATGAGTATGAGTGGTAATAGCAATCTGAATAAAATATGGCAGCGAGTAAACATGCAACAAAACAAGTAAACAAACGGAGATTCGATGCTTGGAAGCAAGGCCTAGGGATCCCACTTTCACTAGTGGACACTCTCAACAATGATCACATAATAGGACTACTCTACACCCTCTTGTTGGATGATGAACACCACAAACTGTGTAGGATTACACGAACCCTCAATGCCGGAGTTAACAAGCTCCACAATATTCAATGTTCATATTTAAATAACCTTAGAGTATAAGATAGATCAACACAATCACACCAAGAACTAACATAGCATGCACACTGTCACCATCACACTATGAAGGAGGCATAAATCACATCAATTCTTATCATAGCAATAGTTAACTTCATAATCTACAAGAGATTACAATCATAACCCACGCCAAGTACTACACGATGCACACACTATCACCATTACACCGTGCAGGAGGAATAGACTACTTTAATAACATCACTAGAGTAGCACATAGATGATATTCAACTAGATCACATAAATAGAGAGATGAACCACATAGCTACAGCGGATCCCTCAGCCCCGGGGGTGAATTACTCCCTCCTCATCATGGAGGCAGCGATGGCGGTGAAGATGGCGGTGGAGATGATTCCGGGGGCAATTCCCCGTCCCGGCAGGGTGCCGAACGTAGACTTCGTCCCCCGAATTGGAGTTTCGCGATGTGGCGGCGCCCCTGGAGTCTTTCTGGAGTTTCGTCAAGAGGTATCGAAGTTTTAGGTCACGACGGCTTAAATAGGCGAAGAGGCGGAGTCGGAGGGGCCACGGGGTACCCACACACTAGGGGGGCGCGCCCCCCCCCCTTGGGCCGCGCCGCCCTGTGGGGTGGGGCCCCCCTGGCTCCCCTCTCGTCCTTCTCCGGTGCTCTGGAAGCTTCCGGGAATTATAAGGTCTTCGGTCTTGATTTCGTCTCGATTCCGAAAATATTTCTTTACTAGGATTTCGAAACCAAAAACAGCAGTAAAACAAAGCAACTGGCCTTTCGGCATCTCGTCAATAGGTTAGTTCCAGAAAACGCATAAAAACGATATAAAGTGTGAACAAAACATGTAGGTATTGTCATAAAACAAGCATGGAACATCAGAAATTATAGATACGTTGGAGACGTATCACCCGCCCTGACATTTCCTATGCTGTGCAGCGGATCTGTCTTAACATGCATACTCCTCGTGCTCCGCATCTCGCTCTTGTCAAGCGGGTTCTTCGGTATGTCCGTGGCACTTTGGAGTATGGTCTGGCTCTTCATGCTTCTTCATCCACCACATTGACAGCTTATTCTGATGCGGATTGGGCTGGCTGTCCAGACTCTCGCCGCTCGACATCTGGGTATTGTGTCTATTACGGCGACAGTCTCATCTCCTGGTCGTCTAAACGACAGACCACTGTCTCACGCTCGAGTGCGGAAGCTGAGTATCGCGCTGTCGCTCATGCTGTTGCGGAATGCTGTTGGCTGCGGCAACTTCTTCAGGAGCTCCATCGTCCTCTTCACTCCGCCACACTTGTCTACTGTGACAATGTGTCCGCCATCTACATGTCGTCTAATCCTGTGCAACACCGGCGCACGAAGCATATTGAGATTGACATTCACTTCGTCCGTGAGCGAGTCTCCCTTGGTGAAGTTCGGGTTCTACATGTTCCCTCCTCCCTTCAGTTTGATGATGTAATGACCAAGGGTTTGCCGACTCAAGTCTTCCTCGACTTCCGATCCATCCTTTGCGTTCGGAAACCTCCCGCGGCGACGGGGGGGGGGGGGGGGGTGTTAGCATGTATATAGCGTGTATATCTTATGTAACATGTGTATGTAACCCTAACCCTAATTGGCCTTTGAGCCCTATATAAATACCCAGGAACCCCACGTCATTACGTGCGAGGCTTCCCCCAAATCTCCCTCTCTCACGTTTCTACACATTTGAGAAAATATATAGTATGCGGAGAACTCCTTGTATAGTTGTATACGTACGGTCTCATTAGTACGCATGCTTCAACTAAAATACTAGACAGGAGCAACACCTTTTAGCTCAAATGAGACCGTACTAGACATCTAGTACTCAAAGGAGTACTACATCATTTCTGAGGTCCTAAGCTCTTGAAAACAGGAGCAACACCTTTTAGCCCATACAATTACTAGTTAGTGTGCACGTGCAACGCACGTATTGATTACTTACGATGCAACATATATATCATATGCTTCTCCACTGCACATTACTTTTTTGGCAGCCCAAGTTCAGAGAGAAAGTGGTCACCGTTGTCACCGTCACAGGTAATTCACAACAACAATGATGTAGCAGTGCATCTCCTTTCATCAATAACATTTGATTCACAAGCAATTCCAGACTTCCAAGGCAATGACACAAGTGAATCACAATGTTGCAGATTTACCATAATTTGAACTGTGATTTAGCATATGGGAGCCATTCGCTGATTTGTGTGCAGAACTCGACTTATACGGATAGAAAAAGTAAAACCATAGCGTTCTTTAAAGGAGATGTCCATCCTTCCAAAACTTACGTCGCTGTTGCCACGAGGATGCAACCCTGTGGAGTCACCACCTCCCCGCCAAGCATCGAGAAGAAATAGATAGCTGGCTCGCCTCGCTGTGTAGGCTTGTTAGCCCATCCCCTGTACTCTCCCCAATACTTTCCAGTGTAAAAACATTTGGGATTTCAGCCTTTGTGATATGAAATATATTAAGGTGGGGATTAGCTCCTCACGATGAAAATTAGAAAAACAACATGTAGAAAACCTGATAATTTCATCGATGGAGGTCACACTGGTAATATTGAGTATTGTGTCTCCTTAAATTCTCGGAAAAAGAAGCATTGTCTCTGTATGTTTTTTTTGTTTTCTAAGAATCAAACTCAAGTTCAACAATACACCATGACTTGGTAATCCACAAAGAAATTACGTCTGAAACCCTGAAATAAACAAATGATTAAATAAATATCAGAGTAAGAATACTGGATGGGAGACATATAAAAGCATACAGCAAACATTGTGATCTGCGTTGACGATCTGATTCCAACACCTATTGTTATGTCATGTAGCAGAGAAAGGTGAAATTTTGAAGTTACTATCAGAGACTTCTAATGGAAAGACGTACCTTTGTATAAACCCGTTTTAAAATATTTTGATAGCATCGAGTCGTTTGAAAATATTAGTGATCTAGCTCTAGATTATATGGTATATATTAGTACTACTGTACTTCTATATATATAGCAAAATAGTATCTCCATATCGAATATCTCATATGGTAATAATATAAAACAGAAATACATATTTGTGCCAATTGCCAAATAGGATTAAATTGGGGATGGATCCTTCATTAATGATAATATCCCCTTATGGTACTCCAACAAATAATCTGTGCTGCAAAACTGAAGCAGGTGATTAATTTGTAACTGTTCATAAACAGATTTGGCGTTTCATCTCTCAACTGAACCAAGGAGTATTTAGAACAACATTCAAATAGGAAGCTTTATACTGAATCTTTGTACCAATTTGTGGTTTAATATCTCAATAATCTGGCCAATGCTTAATTAGAATGGCTTTCTTGTTTTTCTTCAGAGAATCTCTGAATCTCTGTTGAATAGAGAGAAAGACATCTACAGAATAGTAGATGACAAGTAGGAGCAGGAATATGGACTTTGGGGTATTGCAGTCAATACACCAACTAACACAACTAAACAAAATAAATTGGCGCGTGCAGTTTATAAACCTCATAACCAGAATACAAATGGAGACTAAATCAAGGGTTATTACCAGCTAATGTGGAGCAGTATTATCATGCTGAGTACCTCATGGATTCCTGCAAGCATGCAACCAAGGATAAATATAATATTAGCGAGTAGTGACTGACATAATATCGTGCAACGGAGTAGTATTCAACTCAAATCATTACCCAGCCGTACCAACAGATACGGGTCCTTCCCCAGGTGCGCATGGTGGTTCAGACTTCAGACGCCGAACCTGCTGAAGGATAGCCATCGTTTCCGAGCGACGCGATTCCTCCCTTTGGCTTCTCTGGCAGGCCACGCCAGGAGGGACTCACATAACAGACCGTCGGCGGCCGTTCTGTAGATGAGGCTAGCTACCGCATGGAAGGACGACAGATGCGGTGGTTGACGCTGAAGCTTCCCATGGCAGCATGCGCGCATCGACCAATCAAGATAGGCAGCGGCGCCTACTCTTTGGGGCGGGCAGCCAAGGCGGCGGCGGTCCCCGGTGTAGGTAGAATGCGGTGAAGTGGCGCTCCTCCTATACACGCACCGTCGCGAATTACGGCGCCTACGTGCAGAGAGATGTGGAGAGGACGCGGCGCCGTGCTGCTGTAAATAGGAGGCGGCGCCGTGCTGCTGTAGGCATTGGCGAGGATACCGGCGTTAGAGGAATCCGCGATGAGGGCATCGTGGTTGGGGAAGATGAATTTCATCGGGCGTTGGTGGGGTGGATTTTGTCCGTGATATGCGCGAGGTTAGCGGGGATCATTGCGGGTGGCCGGGTGCGGTTTGGGTGACTCGGTTTGTTTGTAAAAAAAGATGAAGTGCAATGTCATTGGAGAGGCATAGACCGTCGGATATGAAAAAATGAAAGGCCCATATTGAATGTTCCTGCCATGTTTGCCCTTTTATAAGTAGTGGAGATGGAGATGGAGATGGAGATGGAGATTTATGTGTCGCAACAAATTGAGTAATATCACGTACTGTGAACCGCTTGTACAAGCCGTAATTTATACGGTTAATAAGAGCATGGGATTTGAATTGTCCAAACTCAATCGTTTTTACGAAAGGTATTGGGGAAACAAGTGTGAGCTGTATTCTCTAATACTACCAGCCACAGAACGCCAGTCGTATTACCAGATTTTTGAACAGTTTCCCTATAGATAGAGTTGTTAATTGTCGGCAGCTCGTTTTTTCTTACCCCTCCACCCCGGTTTCCACTTGGAAACAAAGACTCCTGCAGGTCAGTCAAGGCAATAGTGAAGCTTTGTATGGAACTAGCACTGCCGAAAATCAAAAGTCATTCATTTTTCTACACCCGCAAAGTCATACAGTACATTATTGTGTAGGAGTACACAGACTTCTTCTCACAAGTGTTTGCTATTCGAATTGAGTATATACATGCTTTCAGTGACTCTTACCTAAAAAAGAATTGTAGTTGCTGCATACTGTTCCAATCCTTTTATTCCCTCCGGCCCCATTTTTGAGTTTTTTTTTTGCGAAACACAGAATAGACGTAGACGCTCACATATACTCCCTCTGTTCCTTTTTATAATGTTTATATATTTTTGGCATTTGTTTCAGAATATAAGGTTGTAGCTTGGCTTTTTTTCAATTACCCCCTGTACCGGTCAGCTTCCACACGACATGCATGAAAAAAAATTCATACAAAAGGGAAACAATTAATTGAGATTCCTAATGCCCCAACGATTTCTTAGATTTAGGAAGCATTGTTTTTCTTTCCTTAATAGTAGAACCTGGCTGCTGCACATATATGGAGAGTCAACCGGAGAGATTTGTGGGATTTGTTATGTTAATTTAGGAAGTTATCGATTTCCCTTATTTTAGTCTGATCTCAAATCGTTAAGTCAGGGGGTCTTATGTAAAGAATACTCTTGCGCTAATTTCCGTGCCAAAAAACTATAGGCACTATAGAATGGAACGGAGGGAGTATGCGCATGTAGTCACTTCTATGAACGCACGTACGCACATCCTACCCCTATGAGTAGCTCCTAGAGACTGCATCCAAAAACTTCTTTCGACGGGTCTTGAGATTGACGAAGTCACCACAGACGCTTCGCTGTCGACGAAAACGTCGCATCCCACTGAAGAATATTCCGCCTTTAATGAGACACCAAAGTGTCAAACCTAGGATTTGAATTCTGGTGGGCTGGAGGTGCCACTGCCCTCCTAAGGGATCTCCAATGCTGCGACCCAAATGGACGCGTTGGGCCGTTCGTTTTAGGCCCTTTGAGTGGCCGCGCGGACACGTGGACAGCGCCCCGCGTCCGCGTGTCCGTTTGGGTCGCACGCTGCGCCCAACGCAGCGGCCACCCATTCGGCAATTTGGTCTATTTCTTTGGGAAATAGGCTATTCGGCCACACAGATTTATAAATAATATGTAAAAAATATAATAATATGAAATAAAATGTTGCATGACCAAGAAATGAAATGTGTCATAGTTTGAACAAATATAAAAATTACAAATTAAGATTGCTAACTCAATTTGTTCGCTCTAGGATCTCCTTCTGCCTCTTCTCGAACCAAGCTCTCTTCACCTCGTTCATGGCGGTCAAGTCGGTGGTCATGATCATGTGGTCCTCGGCTTGCCGTTTCAGCTCAATTTCCCTCTCCTTCAGCTCCACCTCTTTGGCCCTTGCCGCTACAATGAGCTCCAATTTTTTTCTCTTTGATCTCAACTTCCCTAGCCTTCGTCTTGGTCTTGACCTCTTCAATCTCAAGCTTCCTCATTTGGACATTGAAGTAGGTCTTCATGTCCTCTTCCTTCTCCTGGCGTCTCCTCTCATCCCTCTTGTTCGTGGACACCTCTTTGTCAGCATACATCTCCTTCAAGGTGCCGACCAAATGCATGGCCGAAGCATCACGCTTCATGTTGGCCTTGGTTGCCTTGTGGCCCTGTGGACGGCTTGCACGAGAAGTGGAGCTACCGCAAGGCTGGCCACCATCAAGTTCAATGACCGTGGCATCTTTGGCAGTCTTGCTGCCAATCAAGCTCGCCATGTACCCCTCGTACCCCTCCTGGAACTTGGGGGGTGCCCTCGAGTTCCTTCCAACAATGAGAGAAGCCAAAGGCCCTTCCTTCATTTGACGTTTTAAAGTAATCCAAAGCTTGCCACACCTAGAGAAAAGAGAGACAACAATGACAAACATATGTGCAAACAATGAAAGAACAAGTTGAGGTTAAGAACTATACCAAGTCCTTCACGCCGATGCCGCTAACGGGAATCCGCTTCACGTGATCATACGCCACCTGGAACTTGTTGCATTCCGTTTAAATTGTTCCCCACCTCTTTTGGAGGGAGCACTCATTGCGGTCGCTGTCAAATCGCTCCTCCCCGTACCTGCGATGCTCATGGAAGTAGTCATGGATCCGGCGCTAGAATGTGGTCCCCTTCTTCTCGGCACCTGTCAATGGATCTTGCCCAATGGCCAACCATCCCTCGACGATCATTTTGTCCTCCAGCTGGGTGTAGTTGCTGGTTCTTTTGCTAAGCCGGCGACCTCGAGCTTGTGCAACTGCGGCTTGTGTGAGCTCGTCACCGAACAACGGCTCTTCGTCGATGTTCATGGTGCCGGGATGGCCAGTGGTGTCCTCCTCTATGTCAATGGGAGGTGGCGGGGGAGCCTGCTCGGTCGACGGATATTGCATGGTGGTGGGCATCGTCGACGGGTAAGACGGATGTGCCTGCATCGTGGCCGCTTCCTGCATAGATGGCGGCCCGTTCTCGCCCGACAAATCATCGAACAAGTTGCGGGCAACGGTCATCACTGCTATTCCGAGCTGCTTGGGGGGCTTTGGAGTGCGCCGCCGGTGAACGGTTGAGGTCAATGGACGAAGGTGACGGCCCCATCATGGACTCTCCCACCTCCGGTGACCCATCCCGTGACGGGTACAAGTACCGCCCGATGGCACCATCATTTTGTGCGCGCCGGGCGTTTACCCAAACGGGGCAGCCGGCGGGGCTGTTGGCCGGGGAGGAAGGAGCCGGGTCACGAACGAGGCGGAGCTTCCCGCTGAGGCTGAGCCGACACCCGGGACGGTCAGATGCGGAGCGAGCGCGGCGTGGCTGTAGAAGAGCCAGTGGGTGTGTTTTGGGAGGCAGACAGGGGGGCCAGTGGAGGACAAGGGGAGGACGCGAGAGGACAGCCGTCGGCGTCCATGGCCACGCAAATGAGGCCCAGATTTGGGCCGACTATGAGTCGTCTCAGACGCCGCGGCCAATCCGTTTTAGGGATGGATCCGCGCGCTGGGACGCGTTTTTCTCCGGCTCAATCCATCCGGGCGCGCGGACGCGATTTGGGTCGCCCCGTTGGAGATGGCCTAACCACCCAACCACAGGTTTTGGATCTCGCCCAGTTTTTGAGTTACTTATTTCTTTTTGCATGTATACATAGTGCCCTGTTACCCAGGTGTACGGATGTATTTTTTACAACACATTTTTTATGGACCGCTACAATTAAATCAGGCCAGAGGGAGTAGTACGTTTAATTTTAGAAAAAAAACATCTTGTTTTTATTTTATTTTTGGCTCCAATCAACTTGGACCTTATCCGTGCATGCCGTATCACCCACGTTGTTGAATAGTTCCTTTTCTTTTCTTCTTGTTTATTAAAAGTCGTGTTGGGTTTTAATACCATGAAATTGACAGGTAATTCAGTTTCCTTCGCGCGCCTTTGGACAGAAATATATACTGTGTCGTCACTCCTGAGTACGCACGCCTTCAGATACTCCTCACTAGCCAATATACCAATCCCGCGTGTCTAGTTCATGTGTACACCTCGAATATTGGGCGGACGAACATGAGGCTCCTCGACGCACTCTCCTGGTTGCTCCCACTGCTGCTGCTGCTGCAGGCGGCAGCGGTGCGGGCATCCGGCGTGAAAAGAAGCCAACCGGCGAACGGGACGACTCTTCCCTCCACCACCACGCTTGCCGGTTGTCAGAAGAGCTGTGGGAACGTGAGCTTGGAGTACCCATTCGGCATCGGACCTGGCTGCTTCCGGTCGCAAGACTTTGAGCTCATCTGCAATAATCACACTTCCTCGCATGCTCCCATGCTCTTCCTGCACGACGGCATCACGGAGGTCGCCCAGGATAATGAGTATATCGACATCGACATCAGCCGATATATTAAGGTATCGTTTTCCCGCTCCATCTCCTTGAGACCTGAGGTCGATGTGTACAACCTGTCCTGGAATCTTGGGAGATCCTTCAGCATCTTTTCTTTGCAACTAAACTTCACCGGTTGCGACTTCGACATGCACGTGTTTGACAAGAACGATATGGTGAGACAGTGCAGTGCTACATGTCCTGACGAAGACATCACAGGCTGGGTGGCTCGGGAGAATTGCAACGGCACAGGATGTTGCTCCACCTATGTTAGAGCATCTCCAGTCGCGTCCCCCAAACCGTCCCCCAAAGCGATTTGGGGCGCGCCGGACAAAAAAAGCGTTCCAGCCGCGTCCCCCAAAGCCCTTTTTCGTCCGGCGCGCCCCCATTCGGTGTCCGGCGCCCGAGCTCGTCCCCGTCCCACGGGGACGCACCGGGGACGCCGGACACAACGAAAAGCGAGGCGGGGAGTGGCGGGGCCGACCCGTCGGCGGCACAATTAATTTAAACCCAACCGTCGCCTACCTCGCGACGGAAGTTATTGGCGCGCAGCCGACGGTGCAGTTCCCGCAGAGGGCACAGCGACGCGTCCCGTCGCGCCTAGCTCTGCGTGCCGGCGTTAATGAGCGCCACCGCTCCTCCGCCTCCCTCCGGCCTATAAAAAGGGGCGCCTCTCATCGTCCCTCTCACACACAAACCCTAGCGCCTCTCTCCCAAACCCTAGCCGCCACCATCTCTCAACAAGACTCGACGCCATGTCTGGTAGAGGCGGAGGCGAACCTCGCGGCCGCGGCCGTGGTCGTGGTCGTGGTCGTGGTCGTGGCCGCGGCGCAGCTGAACGCTCGCCGTCGCCTTCCACGCCGCCGCCTTCATCATCGTCGGAGATGGACGTGGAGCCGGACGTCCTGTTCGAGTTCGTCCACGTCCTCAAGGGCGACCCGCGCGGCATCCAGAGGCTGCCGGACTCCTTCGCCGAGTACGTCGGCGGCGTACGCCCGCGCACGATGCATCTGCGGGAGCATTCGTGCGGCTACCGCCGGTGGATCGTCAAGGCGATCTACGACGCGCGCGGCAAGATGTACTTCAACATCGGCTGGGAGAAGTTCGCGCGCCACCACAGCCTCCAAGCCGGCTTCATCCTCGTGTTCTCCTACTTCGGCAACAGGGACATGAGCGTCAAGGTCTTCGACGAGAGGCGCTGCCTCCGGGACTACCACGTCGACAGGGACGACGACAGCACCGACGAGGAGGACGACTGAAGTGTTGTTTCTTCGCAGCGAATACGTGCACGGAGGTTTCTGCCTGTTCGCCTCATCGGTAGAACCAACAAGGGCACCATCCTCCCGCTGGATTTTCCAGTTTAGGTGACTGGGTGTGCCCTCGAGTGTTCTTTCTTAGCAGCGAACACACGAAACCTTCGATGCACGGCCTAGTTAGGTTTAGTTTCTTTGCAATATTTTATATTTGTGTCCACCATGGTTCAAACTATGTATTAGTTTGTGGAAAACCATGTTCCAAACTGTGTTTTCGTGTAAACCACGTTCCAAATTATGTATTAGTTTGTGGAAATTGAAATAAAAAAGCTAGAAAAATTATTTTAAATGTTTGGGGGCGGCGTTTGGGGGACGCGGCTGGGGAGCGACGTCCCCCAAACGCGGCACGAACGAAACACGTCCCCCAAACGCTCGATCCGGCGTGGTTTGGGGGACGGTTTGGGGAACGCGGCTGGAGATGCTCTTAGCCCCCACTCCTTCGCGACTGCTGCCGCCTTGGAGATCAAGTTTGTCCGCCAAAAGATTGGAGAACCAAAATTCGAAGAGCACAATAATAACCAAAGCTCCATATGGGATTCAATTGATGTTACCGCTGATGTCGGTATTACCTGCGGCATCGTCGTTGATCAACCCGGCCCTGCTAGCACCTTCCGCCACAGGACAGATTATGCATGTCTTGGCAACCATAGCCGTGATTACACTCACGATGGATCAGACGACAACAGTTATTATTATTGTACTTGCGAAGATGGTTACAGAGGCAATGCATACATAACTGATGGATGTTCACGTGACAGAGGTAATTACTGTGCGATTTTATTTTTTCTTACAGTGCGTGTGCACGGCCAGTAACTACTTTTTTAAAGGAGAAAGTTTTAAAAAAATCACCACAATTACGTTTTGTGATAATAAAAAGCCCCACATATATTGGGCAACTGTTTTTCAAAAAACACTTAACACTCTTTTAAGCCGTGCTAACGAGGTTTCTGACTGATGATTTAGTCTGACGTGGCACTGCAATAACGGTCTCGTGCGACATTTGTGAGAGTTAGACTTCAAAATTCTGGACTATTTTGCAATTTTCTAAAACCATTTGTCAGTACCCTCTTTTTTGTCTATTTAAAAAGTCCACCGATGCATATCTCAATAAACGCGCCGGTGACGATGGAGCGGCGGCGGCGAGTGGCCCTGCTCCACCTTTTACTCCTTCCCAGCGAGGTAGCAACCACTCTACCAACTGAAGGCTGATGCCTCCTACCACGCCCCGCAGAGAGAACACCAAGACCACGCCGCCGTCTAGTTTCCACGACACCGCGCCCCACGACCAGCTCCGTGCCCCCGTCGACCGCACCGGCCCGTGCTGCCACTGCCGAGTGAGGGGGACAAGACGCCTTGTCGGCGCCCCCTTGGATTTTCCCGGTGAAGCCCTCTGGCGGCGGCGAGGGGGGGGGGGAGGAGGGGCGCTGGCGGCGAGGGAGTTAGGGTTCGCCCTGCCGCTCGCGGGAACAGGCAGGACGAAGCATTTTCCGCGCATATGGTCTTCGTGTTCCTAAGAAAGAGATGCCCATTCCCGTCGTCGAGAGAGTAAAAGAATTATACCATGTGACCTCATGTATTGGGTGAAATTTTCTTCTCCTTTGTGATGTGACCCAATGAAAGATGTACTGACCTTTTTTTTCCTAATGAAATCAGGGTATGATCCTTTACAATGGAAGACCAATTGCTCTAGATGGTGTGGGAACATCAGTATTCCTTTCCCATTCGGCCTAGAAGACGGTTGTTCTGCAAGGATGTCGTTTCAGCTCAATTGTACAAATTCGACACTGTATGCCTACTCCAGTACTCCATTAGACTACAACATCCTAGTAAACTATATAGATATCAACAATGGGATATTGAAGGTCAAATACAACTCATACATGGAAGAAAGTCTCTCGTTGCAGATGGAGGAAGATGTTGCCCTCTATGTTGCATCTGGGGAATCAGCATCTCAACAGTGGGCCGTAGCCAATTTAACGTGCCAGGAAGCACGGCAAAACAGGACGGGGTATGCATGTGTTAGCATGAATAGCACGTGCTTGGATGTCCACTCCGCACGAGAATATGTTGGTTACCGTTGCAAGTGTATCTCCGGCTTTGATGGGAATCCATATATCACGGACGGGTGTCAAGGTACACTCTACCTCATCCTCATCATCTCTTGCGCACCTCCTAATATGCACTCTTTCTTCGTTATGGAGATGCTATAATAAACGGGTTCTCGTGCACCTTTTTTAAGGGGACTTTTACCGTCCCCTAAAATTAATATAGACCATCCATTTTCCATAATCAAATGGCCAATATGACTTGGTACTCCGCTGCTAGATTCACAGAGTACTAACTCGAAAAGTCACTGAGTATTTCGATCTAAGGGGCAAAATGGTAGTCATAGCAATCCCATTATTATTTATAGTAACTTCGCTTTTTTTTTGTAATCTCCAAGCATTCATCCAAAAACCATTGGACGTTAACAATAATCTTAGGTTAACATTTTTTAGGGTTATAATCTTAGGTTAACTGAACATGTGGCCGGAGGTTAGATTCTCCACGAGTCCACGACTACTCAGCTAACACCCATGGCAGTAGAGGAGCAGGGATGAGCCCGGAGCTGGTGGGATGTGCCCAGCAGAAGGCAGGGAGAGTACCAGTGTACCGTAAAAATCCTCTTTCAGGAAGCGATACTTCAAAATAATCTCAAAGAGAAAAATTATAGATATGCAAGAAAGCAATCAATTTTTTTATATGTACATCTGCTTGGATGATGAATACTTGAAATCTAAAAGAAATATATTCTTGAATTACTTGTAGTCTGGCCTCCATCTAGCAGTTTGACTACAATTCTTATGTATTTCCTCTCATGTTACTTATTATTGCAGATATTAACGAGTGCAACATACCGGGAACATGTAATGGGATTTGCCATAACACTCAAGGAAATCATTATTGCATCGAATGTCCTACAAACACAGTTTATGACAGTGCAACAAGGAGGTGCAGATCGACCAAAGAACAAAATCTGGTCCTAGGTGAGTTTTACTACACAATCAATTATATCGTAATGAGCTAAATGAAATCCTAGATATAGTAATGACAAGTATAATCATTACAGGTATTTCCATTGGGATTAGCGTTGGTTTTGGAATTCTACTTTTCATCTTGATTGTAATATTTTTCATCCGTAGATGGAAAAAATACATCCAAAAGAAACTACGAAGAAAGCACTTTCGGCAGAATCAAGGTCTACTCCTCGAACAATTGATATCATCTGATGAAAATGCGAGTGACAACACCAAGATTTTCTCATTATCAGAGTTAGAAAAGGCAACAAATAACTTTGATGCCACACGAATTGTTGGTCATGGAGGACATGGCATGGTTTATAAAGGCATATTATTTGACCAACGGGTAGTGGCCATAAAGAAGTCTAAAGTCATTGAGCAAATTGAGATTAGTCAGTTCATCAATGAGGTTGCCATCCTCTCACAGATAAATCACCGAAATATCGTGAAGCTCTTCGGATGTTGTCTTGAGACTGAAGTCCCACTGCTAGTATATGACTTCATCCCAAATGGTTCGTTATTTGGAATCCTCCATGCCGATACCACTAGCAGTTTTGTTCTGTCATGGGATGATTGTTTGAAAATTGCAGCAGAAGCTGCAGGAGCACTCTATTACCTCCACTCGGCTGCTTCTGTATCGATATTTCATCGTGATGTGAAGTCCACTAACATACTCTTGGATGGAAATTACACCGCGAAAGTATCGGACTTTGGTGCTTCAAGGTTGGTTCCTATTAACCAAACTCATGTCGTTACGAATATACAAGGCACCTTTGGGTACCTGGATCCAGAGTATTACCACACGGGCATGTTAAATGAGAAGAGTGATGTCTATAGCTTTGGTGTAGTACTTGTAGAGTTGTTGTTGAGAAAGGAGCCTATTTTTACAAGTGATTCTGGCCTAAAGCAAAACTTGTCCAACTACTTTCTTTGGGAGATGAGGGAGAAACCACTTGCAGATATAGTGGCTGCTCAAGTTTTGGAGGAAGCAACATCTGAAGAGATTAATGATGTCGCTAGTCTTGCAGAGACTTGCCTGCGACTACGAGGTGTAGAAAGGCCTACTATGAAACAAGTGGAGATGAAACTGCAGCATATCCGATCCAAAAGGTTAAGATCATCTCAGGTTGCAGTAACAAGTGAAGATATGCAACCTCTGTTAAGTGTACAAAGACGAGTCAACCTTCCGTTGTTGGGTGTTCAAGATGGTATAGTGGAGCGAGCTAATTTACCTTCTGAAAGGGAGCAAAACTGCTATAGCCTGGAGCAAGAGTTCATGGCATCGGCGACTCTGCCACGGTAGATCGCTGGATTGTCTGGTTTTATCCGTTTCAAGCGCTAGCTGCATATTTTCCGTCCTTTGATGGATACGGCAATGTATACCTTATATTGTATTGTAGTACACTTACACTCAGCAACGGTTTTCACTATTCAGGTTATATGGCCGGCCAGTTTTCGTTGCATCAAAATAATGTTGTAAAATGCTACTGATCCACCTTTTTATCTCATGATTGGGCAATGATTTTGCATCTCAATAACTAATGCTGTAATAAGGTACTGGTCCACCTTCGTATATATCTCACAATCGGGTATTATAATTTTGCATCTCGGTAATATTGGAGTAATATGCTACTATCCACTTGTGCCATCTCACAATTTGTCATTGTAAATTGTAATGGTTCTGAAAAAAAATAAACAATGGTCATTGTATAATTTAATGAACATTGTTAGACATACGATATAGTCGTATCGTAACAGGTTTCTGTATACGTTTCCTTCACGTAATCCTTGTAAGCCTTTGGGCCCAAAACCTTCTATCTCTACTATTAAGAGCAAACTGGTGAATGTCTGGTGTCACATTTTCAGGATGGACAATAATATCCCCCACGTCTTTATCCTACCAAGATGATTTTTATTATTAAAGTGAAACCCGCGAGTGCGTGGTGTCACACTTCAAAAAATTACAGAATAAATGCCACCGCACTCTCTTACATTTCCCTAACTAAATAAATGCGGGGTAATTTCTTGTTAGCTGATTCTCGCTCGGATAAGGATTGCCCGTTAGCCGTACCAATCACTTCCCTACAGAAACTGCGGGATTGGTGATGCGTCCGCGGAGCGCGGAGTCCGCAACGTCCGCGAACTCTCCACTTTCAATCCATAAAATGATCCAGGCAAGGGGGTTAGTTGTACCCGTCATCACTGGGTGCTTGGACCTTCTAGCTTGGACGAGCTCGCGAATGACCCTCTGGTATGTTTGTTCTCTTGATCAGCAGGTTCGATCGGCGCGGCCACAGCGGTACATGAACATCCAGCAGGACGGTAGAGCTCCAGCATGATGCAATCAATACATCGCTGCCTCACCTGATTTTAGCCTGCGCATCTTCTCTCCTCGCCGCCTTCCACGCCAATCTCCTCAGGCTGAGGATCGTCCCCGCCGGATAGCTCCATCCCACACTCACCGGCTCCTCTGCCAACGGCTAAAGACCCTCCTTGACATAACCCCCTCCCAGGCTGGCCTTTGCCTCCGACTCGACGTCCCCGGCCAGCACCGCCTCCACCCAGGCAGGTTTTTTTATTGTGACTAAATAGAAGCGTATTTGCCACCGTGAGATTTTGTTTCATGTTATATATAGTCGGATACTAAACTCTTTTAGCAAATTGAATATGCGATTATTTTATTTCATGCACAACAGATGTGGCTCCGTAGATCATTAGTTTGTGTATGTACAAAGACAGTACTACATACTGTTGTTGAGCTTAATTTAGTTCTTACTTCTGCCTGTAATTCTTATGTTACTACTATTCTCCTGCAGCAAAGAGTTGTTCCATCTGAAGAGAACTCCCAAGATGGCCGTCCATAGCAGCAAAGTAGGGACTCATGGAAGTTGGCGCAATCTATGATAATTCAGAGATGTATTCGCATCTCTACTCTAACTATCCAATGATTTCTCTGAGCTCGGTGAGCACACCTGCCAATATGTCGCCCCGGTCAAGCTTACTCCTTATGTTGTAATTATCCCTGACTTGTGTGTTATTAATTACTGATCGATTACACACCTTCCAATCTCTTCCCATGTAAGTCCAGAATCGTCTTTGGACCGCCGACCGCCTAGCCAAGCGTGGATGGCCCCACACCCCTTCTTGCCAGCTCTGCAGGTGCACCCCGAAGACAGCTCGGCACATACTTTTCGAATGTCGCTACTCTAGAAGGATCTGGTCGGCCACGGCCAGCTGGCTCTCCTGTCCAGATCTGCTACTCAGCATGGGGACCAACTGGCCTAAGGTTCTCGAATACTGGCAGGCCACTGCCAAATCACCCTCCTCTTCCCCGAAAGGTCTCAAAACAGCAATCATGCTCATCGTCTGGGAGATTTGGAAGGAAAGGAACGAGAGAGTCTTCAACGACAAGTCTTCCTTGCCTTCAGAGGTCATGCGTAAGATCAAAAAAGAAGGGGAAGCCTGGGTGCTAGCTGAAGCTAAAAACCTTGCTGAGCTTATGGGTTGATTCTGTCTTTTCAGGGGCTTGTCCCTCTATATTTTTTCTTTTTTGGCCTAGGCCATACTCTGTTTGCTCCTTCTATATCAATATATTGGCAAAGCTTTTGCCTCGTTTCAAAAAAAAAATCTCTTCCCATGTAAGTACTACTAATATTCAAAAAGACGCGAGACATTTGAGGGCTTACAAGCTAAATGTTTGGAATTTCACGTTAGGGTGATTGCAATGAGGAAGAAGGAGCAGTTGCATGGGATTACTATGGCAAACACTTTGTTAATTTTACTATGGCTTGACTGATTCTTCATTTTTTTTTTGCGGTTAAAAAGAAAATGCATTAATTCAGAAACATTACAGAAAGGTCCCCAACAAACGCAAAAATACAGCATAGCCCTTCTGCAAGTTGACCACGTCGTCGGCTCGCCGTTGTTGTCGGTGGCGCGCCGTCGCCGCTGCCTCCCTTGACGCCTTGGAGCGGAGGCAGTCCCCAGGCGAGCGGGAAGTCGCCGAGCACCGGTCCCGGAGGACCTACACCGGAGAGCGCCCCCGTGGACGAACCGAATCGCCGCATCTTCTTCTTCGAGATCTCGATTTGCTGTCTCCTCCGTCTCATGGAGCCCAGCGCGGGGAAATCGCTCAGCACACCTCCAGGGAGATGCGAGCGCGACGAAGGCGGTGGAACGAGGACGAAGCTCCAGGGAACGACGCCATCGGGGAGGAAGACCACCACCTGCAAACTCCAAATTGGCCGCATCTCCACCCCAACGCCGCCGGCCGTTAACCCTAGCACTCCTACACTATATACACGCCGCGAGACAGGGTTCCCCCGGCCTCCCGCCGCCGGAGTGGCCGACGGAGGCTGAGAGAACCGACGAATCAGCGACGGCGAGGTGGAGAGCCCAGTCGATCTACGAGTGACCAGGCTCCGCCGCTGGGAGGAGGTAGATGAGGAAAAAAAGGAAGGATGAAGAAATTGGAGGGAAACTAGAGTATTGACAATATTGTTCCACATAGATAGATTAATTTGGGCATTCTTCTCATTCACAAATCGCATGAGAAAAGTATATTAATTCCTCCATCTATCTTATTCATAGTTTTGGACGGTATTGTCAACTTTGAATAGTATGCAAAGCTTACCCGAATCAAATCGACAGTCATTCCTTTTATAATTTTTCTTGAACCAAGGTAAAATATTTGCTATGTCATTAATAGAGAAAAAGTTTTTAGAGCATTTGCCTAGAAAAAACCTAGGACTTTTGCATAATCTAAATCTACTTACTTGGATACACGCTTCAAATTTCTTTCTTCCCGAAGGTTTGGAGTTGGCGACAAATACCCAACGACTTTAGAAGTATGCCTTATTGTGGCTTAGCAACACCCTAGCTTGACGTTGCCGGAGGTGATAGTGGGGATAAAGATCGACATAAGAGGACGTGATTAACCTAGACATCTGAGAACTGAGAGAAAACGCGGACTGCTACAAAGGAGTAATAAAAGGCGAGACACTAGGCTGGCGAAGAAGGATGTGGAGTCGCGATGGTCATGCTGTTGATCGGTTCTTCTCTTTTTTTCCTTCATATTTCCTAATAAATATGTTTATCGTAAATATAATTATGAATCGAGGCCTTTAGAAAAAGTGGAGGAATGGTCACTTATTTAAAATCTGCAAGTTCTTCATTTGGCACATAAATTATTACTGCTTTATTATAGCACCCAAATTAATGTTGCGTATACGTGCATGAACTACAAAATCGATAGTTGCTAGGATGTTGCAATATTAAGATAAATGAAATGTACTACATTACTCTCTTCTTCTAAAACAAACAAAGTAGTCAGTGTAAAATTTTCCTTTTCAGCCAAACATTTTGTTTAATTCCTTGTCCCGATTTGATATGCAAAATAACACAAGTAACATAGGATCCAGAGTCTTTTCAATATAAATTAGAAGTAGTAGAATTTATATAGGATGCGTGTGAACAAAACATACGGGTGTTCTAATAATCCTTCCATGTCACATATAGAATCATAACACTAATTGCACTCTCACCAAAAAATAAAAATGAAATGCAGATAAACTATAATATGTACCAATAAAGCTTACAAGTAAACCAAATATGAAGAAATCTTATTCACAACACTAACGAATGTTGAAGTGATATCTTGACACAACGACAGAGATAGCAAACTAATCTTTGCAGTATTGTGTTTGTGTAGCCATGTAGGCAAGGGTGTGGAATAAGAGAGCATGATCTTTTATGCAGGAAAATCCATATGCATGATTCAATGTGAGAGGTTAGATCATGTTGTCGTGATAGGAGGTAAGGGTCACAACTATTGCATCACATATACTGTTGCATGATCGGTTCACGTGTCTTCTATCATCAATATAAAGGAAAGATTAACCAAACTCAGGATCTTTCCAAATTTAAGAAAACAACATTTTTGAGATGGAGCGGGTAGCTTTTAGAAGGTCGGGGAACAAGGGAACGAAGGCTATGAGGAAGCAAGAGGCTGATGACATCGTTTGTGGTGACTCAGTTAGTGACAACATTGGCGGCACCTAATTATAAAATTAAAAAATCCCTTATATTTATGTTATTCCGTATCAACACATGATAATTTTGCTTGATGACTCAGTTAGTGGAATTTGGCTTTTGCATAATAAAATTTTCTAGGTTCATCCAGCCAATGACCACACAAGCACGATGTTCACGAGTGGAATTTGGCTTTTACATAATAAATTTGCCTGTCTTTGCATTTTATACATATTATATTGAATTATGTGAAGTAAACCGGTGTGCTTAAATATTTTAAATATTCATACTATATGTTATTTTTTGTTGTACTTAAATATTTATGTGCATTGTTTATATGTGTGACATATGTGGCACCAGATATAAAGTAGGGAGCAGTGGCGAAGCACGGGCGTTCCACTAGTATATATCAACGAGAGAACACGCTCGGGATTTTATCCGAGTAGACCAAACGTGTATTTTCACATGGTATCCAGAGCTCCCCTCTTCGGTACATCTACCTGATCGCGAAAATCGTCGTCGTCGTATCATCGTCGCTGTAGCGTCTTCTCCGCGCGGCGCTCGTCCTCACCCGCGTCACCATGGCCTCGTCGAGCAACCAGCTGAATCTCGGCGCCCCGCCATCGGAGAAACTGACGCGGACAAACTATCCGATCTGGCGGGCGCAGATCTTGCCCGCCATCCGCGGAGCACAGTAGGTCGGCCTCTTGGACGGATCCGACGCTGCCCCAGCGAAGCTGCTGCCTCAAGCTTCCGCGGACAAAGAGAAGGAACCATCGTTCGTTCCCAACCCTGAGTACGCAACCTGGCTTGTCCGGGATCAGATCGTACTCTCCTATCTCCTCAACGGCCTGTCACCGGAGATCATGACCCATGTTCTTCGCCATGAGCACACCGCTGCTGTTTGGAAGGCCATCGAGTCTATGTTCGCTTCTGTGAGTCAATCCAAGATTACCAATCTCCGGGTTGCCCTTGCGAATACGAAGAAACTCAACAAAACCACCTCAGAATTCCTCACACAGATGCAACGCATTGCTGACGAACTCGCTGCCGCCGGGAGACCTGTCCCTGAAGATGAACATGTTTCTTTCATCCTTGCTGGTTTGGGTGCAGATTACAATTCCTTAGTTGCTGCCCTTGGCGTGGCCACCGTGCCCATATCTCTCAGCGACTTATATGCCCACATCAATGCCTATGATGAACGCCAACTCATGCTACAGGGACAGCCAGCTTCAGAGTTCGAGACATCAGCAAACCTCGCCAACAAACAGCAGCGCTCTCGCACTTTCAGCAGTGGACGTGGTGGCGCTCGTGGTGACCGCCGTGATGATCGGCGTCCTGAGCGTCGTGATGATCGGCCCTACGGACAAGGCAGAGGAGGAGGACGCGCACCAGCAGGAGGAGGGCGTGGTCGCGGACGAGGTCGGCGTCGCACCACACCTTGGGTGGACATCACATGCCAGATATGCAACAAAGAGGGTCACCCCGCCAAAGATTGTTGGCGACGTTTCGATGAAGACTATGAACCCTATGAAGACAAGGAGGTCAACTCGGCCTCCTATGGTGTGGATACCAACTGGTATGGAGACACCGGCGCTACCCACCACATTACAAGTGAGCTCAACAACTTGACTGTCCGCGACAACTACAGAGGCTATGACAAGGTCAACACCGCCAACGGGCAAGGTATGGACATTACTCATGTTGGTCATTCAATAATTCGTCACCCTGTTCAGGATTTCCATCTTCGCAATATCCTCCATGTTCCTCATGCTTCAAAAAATCTTTTCTCTGTTCATCGCTTTACATATGATAACAAAGTGTTCATAGAGTTCCATCCTTTCTATTTTTTGATTAAGGATCAGGTCACGCGGAAAATAATTCATAAAGGGAGATGTGTTGGTGGGCTTTATCCTCTTATTTCATCCTTGGTGTCATCTTCCCAGTTTCAGAAGCATGCTTTTGTCGCCGCCAAGCCAACACACGCGAAGTGGCATAGTCGTCTTGGTCATTCTTCATCTATTATAGTTAGCCAAATTATTAGCAAGAATAAATTACCTTGTATTGGGGATTCCACATTAGAACTAGTTTGTGATTCATGTCAGCGAGCTAAGAGTCATCAGCTTCCATATCCAGTTTCCACCAGTGTATCTACAGCACCCCTACAGTTAGTCTTCTCTGATGTATGGGGTCCTGCCACTACTTCTGTTGGTAGACATGACTACTATGTAAGCTTTATTGATGATTATAATAAATTTACATGGATTTATCTTCTCAAAAAGAAGTCTGATGTGTTCAATGCCTTTACAAATTTCCAGAAACTAGTTGAGCGTAAACTTGACAAGAAAATCCTCACTGTTCAGTCAGATTGGGGAGGCGAATATGTCAAACTAAACAGCTTCTTCCAAACACAAGGCATTGCTCATCATGTCTCGTGCCCCCATGCA
Source organism: Lolium rigidum (assembly GCF_022539505.1). Taxonomy (NCBI): domain Eukaryota; kingdom Viridiplantae; phylum Streptophyta; class Magnoliopsida; order Poales; family Poaceae; genus Lolium; species Lolium rigidum. The sequence continues at coordinate 166,766,521 of NC_061514.1, forward strand.
CATCAACAAAATGGCTCCGCTGAGCGCAAGCATCGTCACATAGTTGAAGTAGGTTTATCCCTTCTTGCTAATGCCCATATGCCTCTCAAATTTTGGGACGAGGCGTTCCTGACTGCCACTTATCTCATTAATATGCTTCCCAGTCGCACCATCAACAATGACACCCCTGTGCATCGTCTCCTACACACCAAACCCGATTACTCCTCTTTACGTGTTTTTGGATGCGCATGTTGGCCTAATCTTCGCCCATACAATAAACGCAAGTTAGCTTTTCGCTCTACACAGTGCGTCTTCCTTGGCTATAGTCCGCGTCACAAGGGGGTTAAATGCCTTGAGGTGTCTTCTGGACGTGTCTATATTTCTCGTGACGTCGTTTTCGATGAGGCTGTGTTTCCTTTTCAATCTCTTCACCCAAATGCCGGAGCCCTACTTCGCCAAGAGATTCTTCTACTTCCACCGTCCCTTCGTAATCCTGAACAAGGGGATGGAGTTATTGATGATACATACATGACTAATGTTCCTACTAATCCTGTCACTAGTCCTTCTTGTGTTGCTCCACAGGTTACTGCCAACAGGATGTTGCCACTTGGTGAAAATTCTGATCAAAATAATGGCCAGAATACTGAAAACAGTTTTGCAGAAGAAGACAGAAACACAGGACACGGAGCAGATTCACTGACGCCATCTTCCTCGGGATCGCGGTCGAGATCCGCCTCGGATCAGCCGTCTCTGTCACCTGCACGGTCCCCTGCTCAGTCCGACGCGCGAGACGCGCGCTCGCCACGCGCAAGTCCTGCGCCCGCTGCCTCCGCTGCCTCCCCGGGTGGATCCTCTACGCCCGCCCGCTCTGCAGCTGACGGGTCTGCCTCTCATTCGGCCACACAGCAGACTACACGATCGTCTGCGCCGAGCTCACATGCAACTCCTGCAGATTCGGCTGCTGCCAGCGTCAGTGCTCCCGGATCCTCTACGGCTCGCCTGCCTGTGCCACATCCTGTGCAACCTGCAGTTTCTTTGCCTCGTCCGAATACACGTGCATCGAGAGGAATTGTCAAACCGAAAGAGTATAAAGATGGAACTGTTCGCTGGATTTTGTCCGCATCTCTTGAGGAACCTGCCAATCTTGATGATGCTCTTGCTAGTACAAATTGGAAAGAAGCTATGGATGCGGAATATGGTGCTCTTATGATGAATAAAACTTGGAAGCTCGTTCCACCTCGTCATGGGACTAATATTATTGACTGTCGTTGGATTTACAAAGTCAAGAGGAAGTCGGATGGATCCATTGATAGATACAAGGCTAGGTTGGTAGCCAAAGGATTCAAGCAACGTTATGGTATTGATTACGAGGATACCTTTAGTCCAGTTGTTAAAATTGCTACTATTCGACTGGTTTTGTCGGTTGCTGTTTCAAGGGGATGGAGTTTGCGACAGTTAGATGTCAAGAACGCGTTTCTGCATGGTGTTCTGGAAGAGGAGGTCTACATGAAACAGCCGCCAGGTTATGAAGACAAACACAAGCCAAGTTATGTTTGCAAACTTGACAAAGCATTATATGGACTGAAACAAGCACCTCGAGCATGGTATTCTCGGTTGAGTTCTCAGCTTCTCTCTCTTGGATTTGTTGCTTCAAAATCTGACATGTCCCTGTTCATCTATCGCAAGTCATCTGTTACTATCTTCATGCTTATTTATGTTGATGATATCATCGTTGCCAGTTCCTCTCAAGCTGCAACTGATGCATTACTGAGGGATTTAAGCAAGGAGTTTGCATTGAAAGATCTAGGTGACCTGCACTATTTTCTCGGTATGGAGGTTCATAAGAGTCATGATCGGTTGATATTAAGTCAAACTAAGTATGCGCAAGATGTTCTTGCTGAAGGAGATATGCCCTAGAGGCAATAATAAAGTGGTTATTATTTATATCTTTATGTTTATGATAAATGTTTATATATCATGCTATAATTGTATTAACCGAAACATTAGTACATGTGTGATATGTAGACAACAAGAAGTCCCTAGTATGCCTCTTAAACTAGCTTGTTGATTAATGGATGATTAGTTTCATAATCATGAACATTGGATGTTATTAATAACAAGGTTATATCATTATATGAATGATGTAATGGACACACCCAATTAAGCGTAGCATAAGATCTCGTCATTAAGTTATTTGCTATTAGCTTTCGATACATAGTTACCTAGTCCTTATGACCATGAGATCATGTAAATCACTTATACCGGAAAGGTACTTTGATTACATCAAACGCCACTCGCGTAAATGGGTGGTTATAAAGGTGGGATTAAGTATCCGGAAAGTATGAGTTGAGGCATATGGATCAACGAGTGGGATTTGTCCATCCCGATGACGGATAGATATACTCTGGGCCCTCTCGGTGAAATGTCGTCTAATGTCTTGCAAGCATATGAATAAGTTCATAAGAGACCACATACCACGGTACGAGTAAAGAGTACTTGTCAGGAGACGAGGTTGAACAAGGTATAGAGTGATACCGAAGATCAAACCTCGGACAAGTAAAATATCGCGTGACAAAGGGAATTGGTATCTTATGTGAATGGTTCATTCGATCACTAAAGTCATCGTTGAATATGTGGGAGCCATTATGGATCTCCAGATCCCGCTATTGGTTATTGGTCGGAGTGAGTACTCAACCATGTCCGCATAGTTCTCGAACCGTAGGGTGACACACTTAAAGTTGGATGTTGAAATGGTAGTACTTGAATTATGGAATGGAGTTCGAATATTTGTTCGGAGTCCCGGATGAGATCCCGGACATCACGAGGAGTTCCGGAATGGTCCGGAGAATAAGATTCATATATAGGATGTCATTTTATGTGAAATAAAATGTCGCGGAAGGTTCTATGGAAGGTTCTAGAAGGTTCTAGAAAAGTCCGGAAGAAACCACCAAGGAAGGTGGAGTCCACAAGGGACTCCACCTCCATGGCCGGCCAGCCCTAGATGGGGTGGAGTCCCAAGTGGACTCCACCATAGGGGGCCGGCCACCCCCACATGGGAGGTGGGAATCCCACCTTTGGGTGGGAGTCCTAGTTGGGCTAGGTTTGCCCCCTCCTATGGAAGGTTTTGGTTTCGGGTCTTATTCGAAGACTTGGACACCAACACTTGGGATCCACCTATATAATGAGGGGCCAAGGGAGGGGCCGGCCACCCCAAGACCATAAGCTGGCCGCCCCCCTTGAGTGGCCGGCCACCCCCTCCCAAACCCTAGCTTTGCTCCTCCACTCCATATTGCCCGCATAGCTTAGCGAAGCTCCGCCGGACTTCTACACCGCCACCGACACCACGCCGTCGTGCTGTCGGATTCAAGAGGAGCTACTACTTCCGCTGCCCGCTGGAACGGGGAGGTGGACGTCGTCTTCATCAACAACCGAACGTGTGACCGAGTACGGAGGTGCTGCCCGTTCGTGGCGCCGGAACCGATCGTGATCAAGATCTTCTACGCGCTTTTGCAAGCGGCAAGTGAACGTCTACCGCAGCAACAAGAGCCTCATCTTGTAGGCTTTGGAATCTCTTCAAGGGTGAGACTCGATACCCCCTCGTTGCTACCGTCTTCTAGATTGCATCTTGGCTTGGATTGCGTGTTCGCGGTAGGAAAATTTTTGTTTTCTATGCAACGATATCCTACGAGTGGTATCGAGCCGTGTCTATGCATAGATGGTTGCACGAGTAGAACACAATGGTTTTGTGGGCGTTGATGCTCTTGTTATCTTTAGTTTGAGTACTTTGCATCTTTGTGGCATAGTGGGATGAAGCGGCTCGGGCTAACTTTACATGACCGCGTTCATGAGATTTGCTCCTCGTTCGACATGCAACTTGTATTGCATAAGAGGCTTTGCGGGTGTCTGTCTCTCCTACTATAGTGAAGATTCAATTTACTCTTCTATTGACAACACTAGTATCACCGTTGTGGTTCATGTTCGTAGGTAGATTAGATCTCACTCGAAAACCCTAAACCACGTAAAATATGCAAACCAATTAGAGACGTCTAACTTGTTTTTGCAGGGTTTGGTGATGTGATATGGCCATAATGTGATGATGAATATGTATGAGATGATCATTATTGTATTGTGGCAACCGGCAGGAGCCTTATGGTTGTCTTTAAATTTCATGTTGGGTAGTATTTCAAAGTAGTTGTAATAGTTGCTACATGAGGTGAACAACCATGAAGACGGCGCCATGAACCTTGACGCTACGCCGACGATGATGGAGATCATGCCCGTTGATGATGGAGATCATGTCCGTGCTTTGGAGATGAAGATCAAAGGCGCAAAGACAAAAGGGCCATATCATATCACATATGAATTGCATGTGATGTTAATCCTTTATGCATCTTATTTTGCTTAGAACGCGACGGTAGCATTATAAGATGATCCCTCACATTAATATCAAGATAATAAAGTGTTCTCCCCTCGTATGCACCGTTGCATTGTTTGACGTTTTGAAGCATCTCGTGATGATCGGGTGTGATAAACTCAACATACAACGGGTGTAAGCCATGTTGCACACGCGGAATACTTGGGTTTGCTTGACGAGCCTAGCATGTACGGACATGGCCTCGGGACAATGGAAACCGAAAGGTTGAACACGAGTCATATGGATGATATGATCAACATGTTGATGTTCACCATTGAAACTACATCATCTCACGTGATGATCGGTTTTGGTGTAGTGGATTTGGATCGTGTACCACTTTACAACTATGAGGGATGTTGTATTAAGTGGGAGTTCATTAGTAATTAGATTAAAACATGAACTAATTATCATAAACATAGTCGGAGTAGTATTTTGAATTAATTTTGTAGTATTGGCATCCGTTTACTACTATGCGCTAGTCTTATAATTGAGATAGAAATACTGTTAAAATCTGACTAGAAACTTTACGGATTGGTACCGTATTGTTAATGAATCAAGAAATGATTAAGTCCTATTGCAAACTTTTAGTAAAACTCACTTTGTTGATTCAGAGAGCTATGGTTTCAATTAGTACCTAAAGTTATCTTGTCTCCATGAAACTTGAAGTTCAAATCTGTTTGAAAAGTAAGGAGCTGAAAATTTAGTTTTCGAAATAATCAAGGTACGAGATATATGTGATATCTAAGACCTTATTGCAAGATGATAGAATATAAATTTGGTGAGACTACATAAACTCATAAGTTTTATGGGAATGTACGAAGGTTGAAGACGCAAGGCGTCCCAATCCTCCAACTATTGGGGCACTAACGATATTCGCATATCCATGAAGTGATTGTCCTTAGTATGCACCGTTGCTAAGACTCGTCGTTTCGAAGCATCACGTGATGATCGGGTGTTATAGATTCTACGTGTGCTTCCAACGGGTGCAAGCCAGATTTGCATATGCGAATACTAAGGTTTAAACTTTATGAGCCTAGCATGTACAGACATGGTCTCGGAAAGTTATCATGAATTGATGGATAAAATTATGAGTGAAATTGTTCATCGTATTACAAATTTACTAATAGTGAAATCTGAAACACTTGTCATATGATGATCAACTTCAAAGTAAGAACCTCAAGGTTATTGGTATTTGACCAACAAACCTAGAAGTTATTGATGTTGAAATGTTTTTCCGAATAATGAGGAAAGCTAAAAGAGAAACTGCAAAAGATATTTTGGCAAAAGAAAAGAAAAGACTAGAAAGTCTAGCTCAGGTGTATATAAATGATATACATGTTATGGTTGTATTCCTAGTTAAGTCACACAATGAAATTCTTGGGTATTAGTACCATATTGGTTGGTATGAAGTGTCATACAAAACAACACAATACAAGAATACAATGGCCTAAGTGACTGACAAGGAATATGATAGAAATGCACGTCTGGAACAAAATAAAGTGTTATTATGTTCGTCGTTGGCATTCTATCTAGCCCTTAGAATTTATAATAAAGAACTTAATAATTGTTATTTTGCTCTGGTCAAATGAAAACAATGAGTTGTTCAAATTATGACATTACTCCATGTACGATGGATAAGTTATTATAAATCTTAATGGTGAAACACACATACATAACACTGACGCTAAAAATGCCATAAGGCAAATGATTTGAATTCCACTTATTTGTGGAACCGCAATTTAGGTCATATTAGAAAGGATCGCATGAAGGAACTCCATGCAAATGGATTTTTGGAGTCATTCGATTTGTTGAATCGTTTGGCACTTGCAAAATCTTTTCTAAAAGGTAATGACTGAAATACCGTTCATAGGCCAAAGAGTTGAACGGGCAACTAACTTAGTGAAAACATACATAATGATATATGTGGTTCACTGGGCATAATTGTGTGCGGAAGATTCTTCTACTTCATGAAAACTTTCAAACAATGAATTGAGTATATATGTGGATATATTCAATAAGGAAAAGTTTGAAACATTTGAATAGGATTCAAATAAATTTCAGCATGAAGTGGAAATCATCGTAATAGAAAAATCAAATATCTATGATTGGATCATGGTGAAAATATTTGAATTACGAGTTTTAGCGAACATCAAAGAGAGTTATGAAATTGTTCTACAACTCACATTTCTTGGAGTATCATAATGATGATATAGTATCCGAGATATGTATCCAAACCTTGTTGGATTAATGATGTGATAAAATATTATGACGCCATTATATTTTTGTGGATTATGCTTTAGTGACTACCGCTTTTACACTAAATAGAGCATCATCATGATCCGTTGAAATGACACCATACAAGTTATGGTATGGGTATAAACCCTAATAGTCTTTTCTTTAAATTTTGGTCTAAGAGTTTACTACCAAAATCGGATGAATGTCTTTGTTGGTTATCCTGGAGATTTTATTGGGAATTCTTCCCACAAGACAAAGACAAAAGTGTTTGTCAATGTTTCTTATTTCCGAGAAATTGTTTCTAGTGAAGTATTTGAGTGGGAGGACAATATAATTTGATAAGGTTTATGAACCTGAGCATAATGATCAGAGTAGCGCAGCATCGGAATTGGTTTCGGAAGCGGCCATAACGATCATAGCTCCCATGACTACAAAATGTTTTAGCCATGGAGATCGAAGTACATATTGAATCTTGTAGGTATGGTTTACTTTGTGATCAAATAAAATATTTGTGAACAAAGCATTGTTTTTTGAACAAATGATAAACCAACTACAAACAAAGAAGTTATGATGGGCCCTGACTCCGTTAAAATGGCTATACGCCATGAAATCCAAGATAGATGAATACTTTTTGAAAGTAAATGGATCTATAAAATTGATGGACTTGGATGAAATATCTTTGAAGAAGCTTGACTTGTCGAAAAGTTGTTTACGACAAAGTTCAAAGAGTTGACTACGACAAGATTAGATCTTCCGTAGCAATGCTTATAGTCTATATGGATTATTCTAGTAATCACTACATATTTCTTTTATGAGATATGCTAGTAGGATGGCAAAATACACTACTTAACGAAGTATGTATACAAGATACAACCAAGAGTTTTGCTGGTCCGTGAAATACTAGATAGGTATACAAGCTTCAATTGGATGAAGTAAGTATCACGGAGTTGGAATCTTCACCGGATGAAATAGTCAAAGAGTTTTTGATTTCATCGGAGACGATGAAGAGGCTTGCATTTGCAAGAAATTAAGTGGGAGCGCTAAGACACATTTATAATACTTTATGTAGGTGACATATAGTTGGTTATAAATGATGTAATTATATACTTGATTAAAAAGGTTTCATTGAGAATTAACTTCAATGAAAGGATATGGATCGAAACAAATTTAGTGTCAAGATCTATGAAGATAGATTGAAACACATAAATAAGTTTAAGTCAAAGTACATATGATGGATATTGAAGTAGTTCAATATAGAAATATTAAGAAAATGTTCTTGTCATGTGAATGTTTAACAAGACTTGAGTGTATCTGACACTCAATGAGTAAAAACACATGAGTGATTATAGATCACGAATAATATGTACACAATCAGATATCATGTGCTATAAAGTGTTATGAGCATATACCAGAATGATTCATATGATGATCATTGGACGACGAGTAAGAATATCCTTGAGTACTTTAGAAGAACTAAGGATATATATATATATATATATATTTTTGTATGAAGAAATGACAAACAAATCGCTGTAAGATGTTACACCGATATTGGTTTTATCACATATAAAATATAATTTCAATCTCAAATTAGACTAAGTGTTGTTTAAAAGGTAGCACAATGAGCTAGAAGTTGTCTATGCTAGATTTAGAAGAGTTCTAAATATTATGACGGATTCTACAAAAGAAGGCGAGTATGTCATTATTTTGACAATGACAAAGGATGTTAAGTCAAGAGGTTCTTTGAGAACTTGGTGTAGTTCCGACGAGTCAGAACTTTGAAGCTATATTGTGTGTGACAATATTAGTGACATATTTCAGACAGACGGAATTAAGGTTCCACCGGAAGATCAAACATATTTAATGCCAACTCATTTGGAAATGAGTGATGCGTTGAGACGCAAATGAATTACAAAATACATACGTTTACGAGCGTGTCGGATCCGATGACTAAAAACATCTCCCGTGAGCAATACATGATAAAGCACCGGAAGGCCAAGGTGTTATATCTTTACAAATGTAAACTAGATTATTGACTCTAGTGCAAGTGGGAGACTGAAGGAGATATGCCCTAGAGGCAATAATAAAGTGGTTATTATTTATATCTTTATGTTTATGATAAATGTTTATATATCATGCTATAATTGTATTAAGCTGAAACATTAGTACATGTGTGATATGTAGACAACAAGAAGTCCCTAGTATGCCTCTTAAACTAGCTTGTTGATTAATGGATGATTAGTTTCATAATCATGAACATTGGATGTTATTAATAACAAGGTTATATCATTATATGAATGATGTAATGGACACACCCAATTAAGCGTAGCATAAGATCTCGTCATTAAGTTATTTGCTATTAGCTTTCGATACATAGTTACCTAGTCCTTATGACCATGAGATCATGTAAATCACTTATACCGGAAAGGTACTTTGATTACATCAAACGCCACTGCGTAAATGGGTGGTTATAAAGGTGGGATTAAGTATCCGGAAAGTATGAGTTGAGGCATATGGATCAACGATGGGATTTGTCCATCCCGATGACGGATAGATATACTCCGGGCCCTCTCGGTGAAATGTCGTCTAATGTCTTGCAAGCATATGAATAAGTTCATAAGAGACCACATACCACGGTACGAGTAAAGAGTACTTGTCGGGAGACGAGGTTGAACAAGGTATAGAGTGATACCGAAGATCAAACCTCGGACAAGTAAAATATCGCGTGACAAAGGGAATTGGTATCTTATGTGAATGGTTCATTCGATCACTAAAGTCATCGTTGAATATGTGGGAGCCATTATGGATCTCCAGATCCCGCTATTGGTTATTGGTCGGAGTGAGTACTCAACCATGTCCGCATAGTTCTCGAACCGTAGGGTGACACACTTAAAGTTGGATGTTGAAATGGTAGTACTTGAATTATGGAATGGAGTTCGAATATTTGTTCGGAGTCCCGGATGAGATCCCGGACATCACGAGGAGTTCCGGAATGGTCCGGAGAATAAGATTCATATATAGGATGTCATTTTATGTGAAATAAAATGTCGCGGAAGGTTCTATGGAAGGTTCTAGAAGGTTCTAGAAAAGTCCGGAAGAAACCACCAAGGAAGGTGGAGTCCACAAGGGACTCCACCTCCATGGCCGGCCAGCCCTAGATGGGGTGGAGTCCCAAGTGGACTCCACCATAGGGGGCCGGCCACCCCCACATGGGAGGTGGGAATCCCACCTTTGGGTGGGAGTCCTAGTTGGGCTAGGTTTGCCCCCTCCTATGGAAGGTTTTGGTTTCGGGTCTTATTCGAAGACTTGGACACCAACACTTGGGATCCACCTATATAATGAGGGGCCAAGGGAGGGGCCGGCCACCCCAAGACCATAAGCTGGCCGCCCCCCTTGAGTGGCCGGCCACCCCCTCCCAAACCCTAGCTTTGCTCCTCCACTCCATATTGCCCGCATAGCTTAGCGAAGCTCCGCCGGACTTCTACACCGCCACCGACACCACGCCGTCGTGCTTGTCGGATTCAAGAGGAGCTACTACTTCCGCTGCCCGCTGGAACGGGGAGGTGGACGTCGTCTTCATCAACAACCGAACGTGTGACCGAGTACGGAGGTGCTGCCCGTTCGTGGCGCCGGAACCGATCGTGATCAAGATCTTCTACGCGCTTTGCAAGCGGCAAGTGAACGTCTACCGCAGCAACAAGAGCCTCATCTTGTAGGCTTTGGAATCTCTTCAAGGGTGAGACTCGATACCCCCTCGTTGCTACCGTCTTCTAGATTGCATCTTGGCTTGGATTGCGTGTTCGCGGTAGGAAAATTTTTGTTTTCTATGCAACGACATCCTACAGTGGTATCAGAGCCGTGTCTATGCATAGATGGTTGCACGAGTAGAACACAATGGTTTTGTGGGCGTTGATGCTCTTGTTATCTTTAGTTTGAGTACTTTGCATCTTTGTGGCATAGTGGGATGAAGCGGCTCGGGCTAACTTTACATGACCGCGTTCATGAGATTTGCTCCTCGTTCGACATGCAACTTGTATTGCATAAGAGGCTTTGAGGGTGTCTGTCTCTCCTACTATAGTGAAGATTCAATTTACTCTTCTATTGACAACACTAGTATCACCGTTGTGGTTCATGTTCGTAGGTAGATTAGATCTCACTCGAAAACCCTAAACCACGTAAAATATGCAAACCAATTAGAGACGTCTAACTTGTTTTTGCAGGGTTTGGTGATGTGATATGGCCATAATGTGATGATGAATATGTATGAGATGATCATTATTGTATTGTGGCAACCGGCAGGAGCCTTATGGTTGTCTTTAAATTTCATGTTGGGTAGTATTTCAAAGTAGTTGTAATAGTTGCTACATGAGGTGAACAACCATGAAGACGGCGCCATGAACCTTGACGCTACGCCGACGATGATGGAGATCATGCCCGTTGATGATGGAGATCATGTCCGTGCTTTGGAGATGAAGATCAAAGGCGCAAAGACAAAAGGGCCATATCATATCACATATGAATTGCATGTGATGTTAATCCTTTATGCATCTTATTTTGCTTAGAACGCGACGGTAGCATTATAAGATGATCCCTCACATTAATATCAAGATAATAAAGTGTTCTCCCCTCGTATGCACCGTTGCATTGTTTGACGTTTTGAAGCATCTCGTGATGATCGGGTGTGATAAACTCAACATACAACGGGTGTAAGCCATGTTGCACACGCGGAATACTTGGGTTTGCTTGACGAGCCTAGCATGTACGGACATGGCCTCGGGACAATGGAAACCGAAAGGTTGAACACGAGTCATATGGATGATATGATCAACATGTTGATGTTCACCATTGAAACTACATCATCTCACGTGATGATCGGTTTTGGTGTAGTGGATTTGGATCGTGTACCACTTTACAACTATGAGGGATGTTGTATTAAGTGGGAGTTCATTAGTAATTAGATTAAAACATGAACTAATTATCATAAACATAGTCCGAGTAGTATTTTGAATTAATTTTGTAGTATTGGCATCCGTTTACTACTATGCGCTAGTCTTATAATTGAGATAGAAATATCGTTAAAATCTGACTAGAAACTTTACGGATTGGTACCGTATTGTTAATGAATCAAGAAATGATTAAGTCCTATTGCAAACTTTTAGTAAAACTCACTTTGTTGATTCAGAGAGCTATGGTTTCAATTAGTACCTAAAGTTATCTTGTCTCCATGAAACTTGAAGTTCAAATCTGTTTGAAAAGTAAGGAGCTGAAAATTTAGTTTTCAGAAATAATCAAGGTACGAGATATATGTGATATCTAAGACCTTATTGCAAGATGATAGAATATAAATTTGGTGAGACTACATAAACTCATAAGTTTTATGGGAATGTACGAAGGTTGAAGACGCAAGGCGTCCCAATCCTCCAACTATTGGGGCACTAACGATATTCGCATATCCATGAAGTGATTGTCCTTAGTATGCACCGTTGCTAAGACTCGTCGTTTCGAAGCATCACGTGATGATCGGGTGTTATAGATTCTACGTGTGCTTCCAACGGGTACAAGCCAGATTTGCATATGCGAATACTAAGGTTTAAACTTTATGAGCCTAGCATGTACAGACATGGTCTCAGAAAGTTATCATGAATTGATGGATAAAATTATGAGTGAAATTGTTCATCGTATTACAAATTTACTAATAGTGAAATCTGAAACACTTGTCATATGATGATCAACTTCAAAGTAAGAACCTCAAGGTTATTGGTATTTGACCAACAAACCTAGAAGTTATTGATGTTGAAATGTTTTTCTGAATAATGAGGAAAGCTAAAAGAGAAACTGCAAAAGATATTTTGGCAAAAGAAAAGAAAAGACTAGAAAGTCTAGCTCAGGTGTATATAAATGATATACATGTTATGGTTGTATTCCTAGTTAAGTCACACAATGAAATTCTTGGGTATTAGTACCATATTGGTTGGTATGAAGTGTCATACAAAACAACACAATACAAGAATACAATGGCCTAAGTGACTGACAAGGAATATGCGAGCCAAATTGTTGGACGCGCTGTGCAGCCTAAACGCCTCTCACAAGAGCTCGTCGTAGCCAGAGGAAATGTGTTGGGCTAAACTCTGCACATACACCTCGAAGGAACTCTGCATCAGAAAGTCTCAGTTAACTGTAGCATTTCATGTCATTGCCGTTCAGTTAACTGAGTTAGGGAAATAAAGGATCGGTCGATGAGTCTGTTCACGACACGGTTGTAGTTTTACTTCCTATTTGTAAGCTACGTAGTTAGGCCGCACCTACCGCATCATGGGATGGCATGCGAGTATTGCGGCAGTAGCGATCACGCATGACTTCGATCGGCATCCTGAGATGGCACGACTTGTAAGCTCAGTTAGCGTTTTGATCAGGTTGTTAGCTATTTTGGTGGATCGTTGGAGTCTTGGAGACCACATAAACAAGGTGAATGCCCGTGCATTGCTACGGCTCAATTTTTTAATCATCTGCGTAAGGATCCAAATAACTATCTTTTGTTAACTTAGACATATTCACTTGACATGATTAAGTTATCAAATGTTGTTTCTGACTTTATTTGTCTTGTACTTGAGCACCTTCGTCGACTTGTAACCATTTATACAAGCATAGTTTTTCACCACAAATTTTTCATGTACAAGATGCAAGAACATGCAATAGAAAATTGGATGAACCAATTCTTAAACATCTTATAAGCAATGAGAGCATAAAAATAAAATAGAGCACTCAAATAAATATCTTTTTCGATAAAGAGCATATACTAATATCGCGGAGATACCAATTACACCCATCCTCTGCAACAACATCATGCCCTAATGGCATAAATATCTATACCCCTATAGACGAATGCATTATTATTATATGATATAATGACAAACTACTCCATTTTAATCATGATAGGATGTGCCTCTTGGAGAAGTCCATGCAAGACTGAGTGTAGCTACATTGCACGAAAAGTATTCCACCATGCAAGACAATTTCATCACCCCTGACTTTTGTCTCTTGCTCCATCGTCGATGCACTCTGTATTGATCAGCTGCTACACGCTTGTCATACAAACTCAGTACCATCGCAGAGAGGCAGATTCAGTGAGCACGCATGCTTGGAAAAGGAGGAAGATTAGAACCCTACCAAGATTTCAGTTGTTCATTACTGATTGCTTTTTTCTAGAGATGACAATATGCTTAAGTAGTGCAGGTTGTCGATGCCTTTGCGTGCTTAAGTAGTGCAGGTCGGCACTGCCTTTTAGCCATGTGCTTCCTTAGAAGATGGGTCGCCCAACATTGTTGTCACTTCCAATTCTAATAAATGTTCGTGGATACCCTGTGCAAAATGAGACGGGTCATCCCAACACTGATGTCACTTCCAATTCTAATGTTCGAGGATACCGTGAAATAATTAAAACGCACAAAACCCACCATCTCAATGTGTAAAGAAGCATGAATAATCGTACATTATCTCTACACCTACAACTATTAGTTTGTCCAGGGACGGAGCCAGCTTTCAACCTTGAGGGGGCAAAATAGTGTTGTAAACTTCATGAGGGGGGCAGAGTAAGCTAAGTCAGCAAGAAATTACAGTTCTAGTGAGCAGTATTCTTGTCCCCCCTTGTCTCCGTCCCTGAGTTTGTCTCACGTATAACATCTATGTTGCAGCTATGCCACTACTGTAAGTCTAATATACGGAGTACAAGGTACTCTTATTCCCGTGATCATTTGGTACGCAGCTGCTTTGCTCTAGATGAATAAACAGTGTATATAACATGCAGTACTTATCACTTTAAATGTTGAATGTAGATGGGCTGCAGCCCAGTAAGGCAGCCCATGTAGTCTACAATTCCTGAAATCTCAAGGCCCATCACGTTGGCAGCTTGGGATAGCCTTGGGGGACAAAGTTTAGTCCCACATTGCTAGTTGGGAGAGAGTTGGAGTGGTATATAAGGGCTGCTGTTCTAGTCATTCCAAGTGAGTGAGAATAAAAGGAGCCCTCGCGCACTCCTCCTCCTCCGCCCACCTCGCCTCGTCTCGTCACGCACGCACGCACGTCGCGTTTCGTGACTCGAGTTCGAGTTCGAGACACACTCAAGGAAGCCTAAATTTTTGCCTGGTGCACCAACTGTGTTGGGTACGTGTCGGTCTGCATGTGCATGCTCGCCGCGTGTCCCTGGCTTCCTATGCGTGTCAACGCGGTCGGGTCGGGTCGGCTTCCCAGGCTATACAAGGAGACAGATCAGATCTAGAGAAACACACAGTTCTCAGAACTCTCTAGTCCATCTCTCTCGCGGAGTTCCTTTTGCTGCGCTACACAGTTCTCAGATCTAGAGAGCAGGCCTCCGAAACTCCGTCCGTCGAGATCCTGCACCGGGAGACGGGCGATAAGGTTTTTGGGGAGCGTCTCGGAGCGTCCTTATGGGTGCAAACCTGTAGGATGTAAATGGGTATTTAAGAAGAAGTTTCGAGCTGATGGTACTATTGAAAAGTACAAAGCTCGGCTTGTAGCCAAAGGCTATACCCAAAAGGAAGGCGAAGATTTCTTCGATACCTACTCACCTGTGGCGAGATTGACCACAATTCGAGTACTACTGTCATTGGCTGCCTCACACGGTCTTCTCGTTCATCAAATGGACGTTAAGACGGCTTTCCTAAATGGAGAGTTGGACGAGGAAATTTACATGGAACAGCCTGATGGTTTTGTACTACAAGGTCAAGAAAGAAAGGTGTGTAAATTAAAGAAATCTTTGTATGGCCTTAAACAAGCACCCAAATAATGGCATGAGAAGTTTGAAAGAACTTTGACATCTGTGGGCTTTGTTGTCAATGAAGCTGACAAATGTGTGTTCTACCGCCATGGTGGGGGTGAGGGAGTTATCCTATGCTTGTATGTGGATGACATACTAATTTTGGGACAAGTCTCAAAGTGATTGAGGAGGTAAAAACCTTCTTATCTCAGTGTTTCGAGATGAAAGATCTCGGAGAAGCTAATGTTATATTGAACATCAAGTTATTGAGAGATGGGAATAATGGGATTACACTTGTGCAATCTCATTATGTTGAGAAGGTGTTGAGCAGATTTGGTTATGTTGATTGCAAATCTTCTCTCACACCTTATGATCCTAGTGTCTTGCTTCGAAAGAATGAAAAGGCAACTAGAGATCAATTGAGATACTCTCAAATCATTGGTTCACTCATGTATTTAGCTTGCGCTACGAGGCCTGATATCTCGTTTGCTGTGTGCAAACTTAGCCGGTTTGTGGCCAACCCGGGAGATGATCATTGGCATGCTCTTGAGAGAGTGATGCGCTATCTAAAGGGAACCATGAGTTATGGAATTCATTATACCGGGTATCCGAAAGGACTTGAAGGGTATAGTGATTCCAATTGGATTTCTGATGCTAAAATGAAGGCCACAAGTGGATATGTTTTCACTCTTGGTGGTGGCGCTGTTTCCTGGAAGTCTTGCAAGCAGACCATCTTAACGAGGTCAACTATGGAAGCAGAACTCACATCATTAGATACAGCTACTGTCGAAGCGGAATGGCTTCGTGAGCTCTTGATGGACTTGCCTATGGTTGAAAAACCAATACCGGCCATCCTCATGAACTGTGATAATCAAACTGTGATTGTCAAAGTGAAAAGTTCTAAGGATAATATGAAAAGTTCCAAACATATCAAGAGGAGATTGAAGTCCGTCGAGAAAACCGAAGAACTCCGAAGTGATAGCATTGGACTATGTCCAAAGTGCTAAAAATCTGGCAGATCCTTTCACAAAAGGACTATCAAGAAACATGATAGACCTTGCATCGAGGGAGATGGGTTTGAGACCCACTTGAGTTGCCGAGGGGGTAACCCAACCTATGTAATCGGAAATTCCGTGAAGTAGGACCTGGGAAAACAAACCGGAGTAACTGAGTTGAGAGAAAATTAATACTCCCACTCCGCTGCAGATGCAATTCTCTCATAGCTACTATAAGGCAGGTTGACAATGTCTTAATGCGTTCTGAGCGGCTCTTGATGAGCGAAGACGCTGGCCTACAGGGCGATCTTTGAAGAACACACCTATATGAGTGACACTACTGGTCATAGTGTGGGAGATTTGGGTGAATCTCTAGTAAGCTCATGAAAGGCCGAGGAGTATGACTTATAAGCTCCACCCGAGGGGAAGGCTATGGTAGCCTAGTACCGTGCCGGCATTGAGCGAAACTTGCTGCACAAAGACTGACAATTCAAGGCATAGTCCATTGTTCAGTTGTAGTCAAACGTAGCACCTTGCCTAGGTGGAAGTTCAACTTAACAGTCTCCACTGAAGTGCATGTATATTAAACAGTGAATGGAACTAATGTGTCATCTGATGTGCATATGAGATCTGGTGGGGGATTGTTGAATGTAGATGGGCTGCAGCCCGATAAGGCAGCCCATGTAGTCTACAATTCCTGAAATCTCAAGGCCCATCACGTTGGCAGCTTGGGACAGCCTTGGGGGACAAAGTTTAGTCCCACATTGCTAGTTGGGAGAGAGTTGGAGTGGTATATAAGGGCTGTTGTTCTAGTCATTCCAAGTGAGTGAGAATAAAAGGAGCCCTCGCGCACTCCTCCTCCTCCGCCCGCCCCGCCTCGCCTCGTCTCGTCTCGTCACGCACGCACGTCGTGTTTCGTGACTCGAGTTCGAGTTCGAGACACACTGAAGGAAGCCTAAATTTTTGTCTGGTGCACCAACTGTGTTGGGTACGTGTCGGCCTGCATGTGCATGCTCGCCGCGTGTCCCTGGCTTCCTACGCGTGTCAACGCGGTCGGGTCGGGTCGGCTTCCCAGGCTATACAAGGAGACAGATCAGATCTAGAGAAACACACAGTTCTCAGAACTCTCTAGTCCATCTCTCTCGCGGAGTTCCTTTTGCTGCGCTACTCTCTAGTTTTCCCCGTCCCGGCGACTGCGTGCACAGCCGTCCGGGAGAGCAGGCCTCCGAAACTCCGTCCGTCGAGATCCTGCACCGGGAGACGGGCGATAAGGTTTTTGGAGAGCGTCTCGGCGCGACTGCTCGCTACTGTTCGTCTTCTTCTTCGACGATCCGGTTGCTTCATCGACAGATCCGACTACACCATGGGCGACATCGACAATACCCATGGTGGTGGTGCTGCTGCTGCTAGTGCGACCTTCCCGGTTGCGATGTACGTGCTTTTCCTCTCCTACCTTGCACTGCTACTTGTTCCATGTTCAGATCTGATGCATGTGCTTAGTCTGATGTGCGTGGTTAAGTATGCTTGTGCATCTGTAATGTTGCTTTCGGTAATTAATCTCATACGGAAATTGCCTAATAATCCAACAATCCAAAAACCTTATGTGCTTAGGCAATTTTCACCGTCTGGTTTTGCTGCTGCGCTTAAACCGAGCCCGTTTACGGGTTCTCATTTCAAGAGATGGCAGAGTAAGACCCTCTTGTGGCTCACTTCTATGGGCGTGCACCGAGTTGCGGAAGGTACTCCCAGAGGTCCGCTTACTCCTGAAGAGGATAAAGCGTTCGGGGATGCCACCGTAATCTTTGTGGGTGCCGTCCTAAGTGTGCTTGGAGACAAGTTGGTTGATGCTTATCTGCACATACGAAATGGGAAGGAACTGTGGGATGCACTGGACGCTAAGTTTGGTGCTGCCGATGCCGGAGGTGAACTGTATGCTATGGAGCAGTTCAATGACTACAGAATGGTTGAGAACCGATCTGTAGTAGAACAAGCTCATGAGATACAGATCATGGCAAAGGAACTCGAGCTCCTCAAGTGTGTGCTACCGGACAAGTTTGTCGCGGGATGCATTGTCGCTAAGCTTCCCCCTTCATGGAGGAACTTTGCCACTTCTCTGAAACATCAGAGGCATGAGTTCTCTGTTGAGAATATCATGGGCTCTCTGGATGTTGAGGAGAAGGCGAGGGCAAAAGACAAACACACTGGAGGAACCGAGGGACATTCTGCTGCCAATATGGTGCAGAAAAATGGCCACAAGTCCAAGGGAAAGAACAAGGGAGTCTCCCAGACTACCAACTTCAAGAAGAAGGGGAAAACGGAGAAGAAAGATCCTTGCTGGGTGTTTGGCGAGACTGGCCATTGGGCTAATCGTTGTCCACAACGCAAAGGAAAGAAATGTCAAGCTGGACAGAACTCAAATTCTGTCAGCATGGTCATTGGCAATACAGAGGAAGGAACTACAGGGTATGGTAATATGTTACCTATTGTTCTTTCGGTGTTTCAGCCCACGGAATGGTGGGTTGATACGGGTGCCAATGTTCATGTGTGTGTCGACATCTCCATGTTTACCTCTTATCGGGCCCGAGGTTCCTCGGTAATGATGGGGAATGGGTTACATGCTACTTGTTCGTGGTGTTGGCACGGTAGATCTGAAGTTTACTTCGGGAAAGATCGTGCAAGCCGAAGAACGTGCTGCATGTCCCTTCTATCAAGAAGAATCTCGTTAGTGGCTCCCGTCTTATGAAAGATGGGTTTAAGTTGGTGTTTGAGTCCAATAAAGTTGTACTTGTCTAAGTATGGAACTTTTGTTGGAAAGGGATATGAATGTGAGGGAATGTTGCGTTTCTCTCTAGAAGACTTCGTGATAATGTTGTGAACCATGTAAGCACTAGTGTTAATGAAACTAATGTTTGGCATTCACGACTTTGTCATGTTAATTTCGGTTGTATGACGCGGCTTGCCGATATGAGTTTAATTCCGAAATTCACCTTTGTCAAAGGCTCTAAGTGCCATGCTTGTGTGCAAGCAAAGCAGCCTCGCAAGCCTCACAAACCTGCGAAGGAAAGAAACTTGGCACCACTAGAGCTCATACATTCAGATCTATGTGAGATGAATGGTGAGTTGACAAAAGGTGGAAAGAAATATTTCATGACTTTGATTGATGATTCCACTAGGTACTGTTATGTGTATCTCCTGAAAACTAAAGATGAGGCTCTTGATTTCTTTAAAATCTATAAGGCTGAAGTTGAGAACCAACTTGAAAGAAAGATAAAAAGTGTTCAGTCCGATCGTGGTGGAGAGTACTTTTCTAATGAGTTCAATTTATTCTGTGCGGAACATGGTATAATCCATGAGAGGACGCCTCCCAATTCCCCACAATCCAATGGGATTGCGGAAAGGAAAAAACCGTACTCTAACAGATTTGGTTAACGCCATGTTAGATGTTTCGGGTTTATCCAAGGAATGGTGGGGGAAGACTATATTGACTTCGTGTCATGTCCTAAACCGTGTTCCAACCAAGAATAAAGAGACCACTCCTTATGAGGAATGGGAAAAGAAAAGACCAACACTCTCCTACCTACGAACTTGGGGCTGTTTGGCTAAAGTGAATTTGCCAATCACCAAAAAGCGAAAGCTTGGACCAAAAACCGTGGATTGTGTCTTTCTTGGCTATGCTGCTCACAGCATTGCTTATAGATTTCTTGTGGTGAAATCTGGAGTGGACGACATGAATGTTGGCACCATCTTTGAATCAAGAGATGCTACAAGATACGTCTCAAACGTATCTATAATTTCTTATGTTCCATGCTACTTTATTGATGATACCTACATGTTTTATACACATTATATGTCATTATTATGCGTTTTCCGAAACTAACCTATTGACGAGATGCCGAAGGGCCAGTTGCTGTTTTCTGCTGTTTTTGGTTTCAGAAATCCTAGTAAGGAAATATTCTCGGAATTGGACGAAATCAACGCACAGGGTCCTATTTTTCCACGAAGCATCCAGAAGTCCGAAGAGGAAACGAAGTGGGGCCACGAGGTGGGGACACGATAGGGCGGCGCGGCCCAAGCCCCGGCCGCGCCGGCCTAGTGTGTGGTCCCACCAGGACTCCACCGACCTTGCCCTTCCGCCTACTTAAAGCCTCCGTCGCGAAAACCCTATCACGTTCGACGAAAAAAACCACGGTACGAGAAACCTTCCAGAGCCGCCGCCATCGCGAAGCCAAGATCTGGGGGACAGGAGTCTCTGTTCCGGCACGCCGCCGGGACGGGGAAGTGCCCCCGGAAGGCTTCTCCATCGACATCACCGCCATCTCCATCAACGCTGCTGTCTCCCATGAGGAGGGAGTAGTTCTCCATCGAGGCTAAGGGCTGTACCGGTAGCTATGTGGTGCATCTCTCTCCTATGTACTTCAATACAATAATCTCATGAGCTGCCTTACATGATTGAGATTCATATGATGATGCTTGTAATCTAGATGTCATTATGCTAGTCAAGTGGATTTTACTTATGTGATCTCCGGAGACTCCTTGTCCCACGTGTGTAAAGGTGACGAGTGTGTGCACCGTGTGGGTCTCTTAGGCTATATTTCACAGAATACTTATTCGCTGTTATGAATGGCATAGTGAAGTGCTTATTTATATCTCTTTATGATTGCAATGTGTTTTGTATCACAATTTATCCGTGTGCTACTCTAGTGATGTTATTAAAGTAGTTTATTCCTCCCGCACGGTGTAATGGTGACAGTGTGTGCGTCGTGTAGTACTTGGCGTAGGCTATGATTGTGATCTCTTGTAGATTATGAAGTTAACTATTGCTATGATAGTATTGATGTGATCTATTCCTCCTTTCGTAGTGTGAAGGTGACGAGTGTGCATGCTATGTTAGTACTTGGTTTGGTTATGTTGATCTGTCATGCACTCTAAGGTTATTTAAATATGAACATTGAATATTGTGGAGCTTGTTAACTCCGGCATTGAGGGTTCGTGTAATCCTACACAGTTAGTGGTGTTCATCATCCAACAAGAGGGTGTAGAGTCTAGCATCTATCTATTTATTCTGTTATGTGATCAATGTTGAGAGTGTCCACTAGTGAAAGTATGATCCCTAGGCCTTGTTCCTAAATACTGCTATCGCTGCTTGTTTATTGTTCTGCTGCATCTTTACTTCCTGCAATATTACTACCATCAACTGCATGCCAGCAAGCACTTTTCTGGTGCCGTTGCTACTGCTCGCATTTATTCATACCACCTGTATTTCACTATCTCTTCGCCGAACTAGTGCACCTATTAGGTGTGTTGGGGACACAAGAGACTTCTTGCTTTGTGGTTGCAGGGTTGCTTGAGAGGGATATCTTTGACCTCTTCCTCCCTGAGTTCGATAAACCTTGGGTGATCCATTTCCTAGCACTGTTGCCGGTGTGTGAGTGCTCGAAGCTATTTCCTTTAGATCCTGCAATTGCAACTTTTTGTTTCTTGTTTACACTAGTTAGGCATAATGGACAACAATGAGCTTCTTATTCTATTTCCTGATTTAAGGCATGGATGGTTTGATGCGAAAATTAAAAAACCCATGGAACATATTAGTGTGAATGCTTTTGAACACCATTGTTGCTAATGTGTTGACTGCCAAAACCCACCGGCGGGCAGCGGCCTTGTCAACACCGTAGAGCCGGGAAGAGCCTAGAGCTGCGGCTGGCTGAGACCCCTCCGAGCGACGGCCCGCAATGCTCTTCTGGTCACACGCGGCGATGCGAAGTGCAAGGGCGTGCCACCTGACCTATACCTAGTCAGGAAGGTAATGGGGATGCCTCGCTTAGTTTCCTGCAGGGCATACATGTAAACATTAAATACGAGCCTCGATCGGCTCTCAGGTTATCCTGTGAATCGGATCAAAGAGCCGATCCACCCATGATTCGTACGGGGTGTACGAATACTTGGTGGTCCTGCTTGATCAAGATGAAGCTAATGAGATCTACGACGATTTAGGGTTTTCACCGCATAATCGGATCATCCTACTCCAGGTTGGGCCTCGCGGCCACGCACGGTGCTCGTAAGCCGATCCTAAACAAGGCCTAAAAACCAACATGAAGTTGATCCTCGGAACATCCCGTTTAGGACTTGCGAACGCCACCCTACGTGCCACCGGATCCTCCCCCTTTGTAAGGCCTAACTATTGCAGATATTAAACTAATCCTTGTAGAACAAGGAGCAATCGTAACGGATCAGATCTACTAAATAATGATCAAGCGGGGTGCCGCCCCCACACCTGAGATAGGCGTGAGGGCGGCTAGATATGCAAGGGTTGCACTACGTAAGCATGCTTAAACGAAGAACAATGCTAACCCTAACACATCTAATGATAACTACGTTGCTCGCCATCAAAAGCGCTTCAAGACGAGCAACGCATGAACAACGTGGGCTTGTGCTGCCTAGATTGCAAGATGCGATCTAGGCAGCATGTCGCTTACCCGATAGAAACCCTCGAGACGAAGGAGTTGGCGATGCGCCGAGATTGGTTTGTTTTGGGGTTGAACGTGAGTTGTTGTTTATTCCATAAACCCTAGGTACATATTTATAGTCCAGGGGACTTTCTAACGTGGGAATATCCCATCGTGCACGATACAAACTCTAACCCTTATCTAAGATAATAAACTACTAAATAAAGATACACGGGCAATTCAGCCCAAACCCTTCGTGCCAGGCTGCTTCAGAAATCTTCCACATGTAATCTTCCAAGCCCGGCCCGCCTCTGGATTTGTCTAAAATCTGGTGATAACACATGCCCCCCTGGTTTTGGAAATAACATTTCCAAAATCATTATGCTTTCCCTTCGAAGGGTCATGTCGTGGCAGAGTAGAGCCGTTACAAGCATCCGTCATCATTATGCCCCGTCTTCTCGCTTCTCTAAAAATTCCGACAGCTTTGGCATCGATCCCTTGGAAGCTGTAATGGCATTAAACCTTCACCAGATTTCTCATTATTTAACCGTGCCGACTCGGTTAGCTCTCTTTATCCTCTATTCCATCCCAGCTATCGGCACCAAAAAACCCTCTCCTCCTGTAGCAATGTCTTCCTCTTCCTCTTCCTTCTCAAAACTCTTCCCCCAATCTTCGCCGAAGAAGAAGAACGAGGACAGCCTCCACCCGGCAGTGAATCCCTTCTCCCCCGACAAGGAGGAGAAAGAAGAAGAAGCAGCGAAGGCCAAGGCCTCCCCCTCCGCCAAGCTCCCGCCGAAGAAGCGCCCCCGCATGTGGGCGGACAGCGAGGACGAAGATGATGACGAAGAGGAAGAGGAGGAGGATGACTCCTCCTCCTCCATCGGGTATCCGCCGACCAAGCGCTTCCGCTCCCGGGCGGACAGCGAGGATGATGATGATGACGAGGAGGAAGAGGCTCCGGCCAAGGGCCGGGGCAGCAGCCGACGAGGAGCTCCCCGGGAGCAGCGCCGACGACGTCGACGGCGGCGATGACGAGGACAGCGACGACTAGTAGTATAGGACTAGTAGTAGCAGTGCACTAGGCACCAGATCCCTCTTTTGAGAGCCATCGGCTCTTTCTTGTAAAGCCGCTCCTTGGAATTAATGAAATTGTTCTTTCCAATCATCCTTTAATCGCTCCAATTTCATTCCTTCCGTTTGTCATGCTAAGACCGATAGTAACGCGTCGGACTTCTTTCCTTTTGAACGCCGAAGAAACCGGATTCTAATTAGCTCGTAGGCTAAGAGCTTCTCTGCGATTAGATATCTGACCAGAATTCTTCGCAATTCCTTAGCCGACAACAACTCATCGGCTATTTTGAGAATCCAGTCCCTTTCCTTTTCTTGCAACGAACAGACACAGTCCAAGCCCCGTACTAGACGACGGCTTTTCCTTCCCGGGCTCCTCCCCGAGACGATCATGATGCAGCCGCAGCCGAGGTGACTCTAATCGGCTCTTAAAAACAGGGCATCTTCCAGGCTTGTTGCCCCCGAGTCTTAGCCGAGGCAAAACAGAGTCAGTATGGACTCGGGCTCGATCATGTCCGAGGGAGCTTCTTATGCCGAGCTAGCCGATTTGAACATAAATCGGCTTCCCAAAGCAGTAGAACCTTCAAGGCGAGCTGCCCCCGAGTTTCTTCAGCTCCCGCCGGCCGGATAGGCTCCTTTCCTTTGGTGGACCCGATGCAATCCATCCTTGACCTGATCCGCACGCCCATGCTGCTCCTGACATTGTTCTTGAAGAGAGGATCTGAGCTTCCAAACTGCGAGGAGTTCCTTCATAAAAAATTTCCATTGACCCTCTGATCGTAACAGTTACTCCTCTTGAGTCGATGGCCATGCATCGGCTTGCATATCCTTAAGTCGATGCCTGCTGCATCGGCTGTGCTCGAAAAATTTCGAATTTTCACTTTTTTTTTTTTTTTTTACGGCCGACCTGTGCATCGGCCCCCATATTCCAATACCCATCACCGAAGATGAGATGCTTCCGTTGCATATCCTCGTATTTTATCTACACTGGTGCCCCCGAGCCGATTCTCGTCAAGAGAATTGATGGTATCGCCTCGTTGGATAACATGTTGAACCCGTGCGAATGGTGGGTGAGGATAATTTTGGCCGATTGCTGGAATCGGCCTCCACGTTGCTTGCTCGTTGAAGGTTTTGTAAGTTCCCTTCATAAATTTTTTGGGGCCGATCACAAGGATCAGCCTCTCCTGGTTTGCTCATTGGTTTGATCTTGCTACTTGGTCAGGCTGGATAAAACCAACCCAACCTCTGACTTGATGCGCTTGCTGTCGTCCACCTTGAGTGCTCCGTAGAGTCGTGGAGCGCTAAGCTCTGTCGGCAAGACGAGTACCATGTTTGTGCCAGCCGATGTCTCATCATCGGCTTCCCTCTGTTTGGGGCGCCACTCCATTTTCCGCGGACGACCCTCTTCATCCAGGGTTCGCTGAACCTTTGCAGCCGCATCAGGCCGTGCCTTCCTTAGCGTATGCGGTACAACCGTTCGGCTTCCTCCGAGCCGCGCAATCGCTGAACCCCGCGCTTTTGGGAACGGCTGAGTCCGTCGTGGCACCACCTAGGCCGGTGGTACCTGTCTTCTTTCACTTCTCCCTCGTCTTCCGAATCCTCAAGATCCGCCCAACGAGGTGACTCAGCCGCGTTTGCTTTGTGGCGGGAGAGGCCCTAGGCGCTCGAACACGGACACGTTAGCGGCACCCTTCTTCCTTTGTTTGCATTCCGGGCAGTCCTCGATTGTTGGCAATCGGCTCATTCCCGAGTCCCAGCAATGTTTGAAGAACGGGCAGTCCCGAAGTGCGTATCCATGTCACTCGCCCCCTTGGCCTTCTTTCGGTGCGACGATCGTACCCGTCGTTGCTTCTACCATGTTGGCGGTACCCTCCGACCTCGGCATCAGACTGGAAATTCCTTTCATCATCTGCGTCGTAGCGCCGACGTCGATCGTGGTGTTGTTCGTATTTGTTGAGGGGGTGCGTGGAGCGTGGGCGTTGATACCGCATGCTTCTTGTTCCCTCCCTTGCCAGGTACCGCCTGTCCTCATCTTGGGGTTGGTCGCGCGGATCGGCTCCCTCTTCATCCTTGCCACGGGAGTGGCTGCTTTCTGTTTCCTCTTTGTCATGGCGGCTTGCGGATCCTCGCCATATTGACACCAAAGGAAAACTTTGGCTGACCTATGGGGTGGCTGAGATCCACCGTGTCGACACCGGGCCCCGGACGTGGGTTTCGCCGAGCTTGATATCGTGCGGCCGGGTCTTCTCGGAGGAGCCGATGAGTTCGGTTCCAAGGGCTGCCTTGATCCCGTCATGTTTCCTTCGAGCTCCTTGGGCGGATCCCCATGCTTCGGAGACCCGGTGCGCTCCTCCGACGGGGTGGAGAGATCTATCCCATCGAGTGCGCCTTGGGGCGTGGAACCCCTCCCCCGACGCCATGGGAGTGGGTTCGGTGGGAAGAGCCGAAGAGTTCGGCTCGAGGATGGCTTTGATCTCATCGCACGTGATCGGCGTGGCCGTCCGCCATCTCGGATGTAGATGGCGATGTGGTTGATGTAGACGTTGTCCCACCGGGCGTGCCGTGAATGTGTTGATCGCCAAAACCCACCGGCAGCAGCGGCCTTGTCAACACCGTAGAGCCGGGAAGAGCCTAGAGCTGCGGCTGGCCGAGACCCTCCGAGCGACGGCCCGCAATGCTCTTCTCCGGTCACACGCGGCGATGCGAAGTGCAAGGGCGTGCCACCTGACCTATACCTGGTCGTGAAGGTAATGGGGATGCCTCGCTTAGTTTCCTACAGGGCATACATGTAAACATTAAATACGAGCCTCGATCGGCTCTCGAGTTATCCCGTGAATCGGCTCAAAGAGCCGATCCACCCATGATTCGTACGGGGTGCACGAATACTTGGTGGTCCCGCTTGATCAAGATGAAGCTAATGAGATCTACGACGATTTAGGGTTTTCACCGCATAATCGGATCATCCTACTCCAGGTTGGGCCTCGCGGCCACGCACGGTGCTCGTAAGCCGATCCTAAACAAGGCCTAAAAACCAACATGAAGTTGATCCTCGAACATCCCGTTTAGGACTTGCGAACGCCACCCTACGTGCCACCGGATCCTCCCCCCTTTGTAAGGCCTAACTATTGCAGTATATTAAACTAATCCTTGTAGAACAAGGAGCAATCGTAACGGATCAGATCTACTAAATAATGATCAAGCGGGTGCCGCCCCCACACCCGAGATAGGCGTGAGGGCGGCTAGATATGCAAGGGTTGCACTACGTAAGCATGCTTAAACGAAGAACAATGCTAACCCTAACACATCTAATGATAACTACGTTGCTCGCCATCAAAAGCGCTTCGATACGAGCAACGCATGAACAACGTGGCTTAGTGCTGCCTAGATCGCAAGATGCGATCTAGGCAGCATGTCGCTTACCCGATAGAAACCCTCGAGACGAAGGAGTTGGCGATGCGCCGAGATTGGTTTGTTTTGGGGTTGAACGTGAGTTGTTGTTTATTCCATAAACCCTAGGTACATATTTATAGTCCAGGGGACTTTCTAACGTGGGAATATCCCATCGTGCACGGTACAAACTCTAACCCTTATCTAAGATAATAAACTACTAAATAAAGATACACGGGCAATTCAGCCCAAACCCTTCGTGCCAGGCTGCTTCAGAAATCTTCCACATGTAATCTTCCAAGCCCGGCCCGCCTCTGGATTTGTATAAAATCTGGTGATAACATAATGATATGGAAAATTCTAAGCTTGGGGAAGCTGGCTTTGATGAGCATGATATTTTTAGTCCCCCAAGCATTGAGGAGAAAATTTACTTTGATGATACTTTGCCTCCTATTTATGATGATGATAGTAGTCTTTTAGTACCGCCTGTTATGGAGGATAAATTTGATTATGATTACAATATGCCTCCTATATTTGATGATGAGAATAATAATGATAGCTACTTTGTTGAATTTGCTCCCACTATTACCAATAAAATTGACTATGCTTATGTGGAGGGTAATGATACTTTTATGCATGTGAATAAGAATGCTTTATGTGATACTTATATTGTTGAGTTTGTTCATGATGCCTCTGAAAATTATTATGAGAGAGGAAAATATGGTAGTAGAAATTTTCATGTTACTAAAACACCTCTTTATATGCTGAAATTTTTCAAGTTACACTTGTTTTATCTTCCTATGCTTGTTACTTTGCTCTTCATGAACTTTTTTATTTACAAGATTCCTATGCATAGGAAGCATGTTAGACTTAAATGTTTTTTGAATTTGCTTTTTGATGCTCTCTTTTGCTTCAACTCTTATTTCTTGCGAGTACATCATTAAAACTGCTGAGCCCATCTTAATGGCTATAAAGAAAGAACTTCTTGGGAGATAACCCATGTGTTTATTTTACTACAGCAATTTTTGTTTTGTTGAGTCTTGGAAGTTTTTTACTACTTTAGCAACCTCTCCTTATCATGTCTTTGTGCCAAGTAAAGTCTCTATGGTAAAGTTGATGCTAGATTTGGATTGCTGCGCAGAAACAGCATTGCTGTCTGTCACGAATTCGCGCAGAAGTCTCTGTAAAAAAATCAAAAAAATCTGCAAATTTACGTGTGTGATCCTCAGATATGTACGTAACTTTCATTAGTTTTGAGTTTTTCCGTTTGAGCAAGTTAAGTGCCCCTTCCAGGTTCGTCTTTACGGACTGTTCTGTTTTGACAAATTCTGCCTTTTATTTCGCATTGCCGCTTTTGTTAAGTTGAATGAGTTTCTTTGTTCCATTAACTTTCAGAAGTTTTGTGCAATGTCCAGAAGTGTTAAGAATGATTGTGTTACCTCTGAACATGTGAATTTTTGATTGTGCACTAACCCTCTAATGAGTTTGCTTAAAGTTTGGTGTGGAGGAAGTTTTCAAGGGTCAAGAGAGGAGGATGATATACTATGATCAAGAAGAGTGAAGAGTCTAAGCTTGGGGATGCCCGGTGGTTCACCCCTGCATATTTTAAGAAGACTCAAGCATCTAAGCTTGGGGATGCCCAAGGCATCCCCTTCTTCATCGACAACTTATCAGGTTTCTTCTCTTGAAACTATATTTTTATTCAGTCACATCTTATGTACTTTACTTGGAGCGTCTGTTTGTTTTTATTTTTGTTTTGTTTGAATAAATGCTTGTGTGGGAGAGAGACACGCTCCGCTGGTTCATATGAACACATGTGTTATTAGCTTTTAATGTTCATGGCGAAGGTTGAAACTGCTTCGTTAAGTTGTTATATGGTTGGAATCGGGAAATGCTACATGTAGTAATTGATGAAATGTCTTGGATAATTTGATACTTGGCAATTGTTGTGCTCATGTTTAAGCTCTTGCATCATATACTTTGCACCCATTAATGAAGAAATACATAGAGCTTGCTAAAATTTGGTTTGCATAATTGGTCTCTCTAAGGTCTAGATAATTTCTAGTAAAGAGTTTGAACAACAAGGAAGACGGTGTAGAGTCTTATAATGTTTACAATATGTCTTTTTTGTAAGTTTTGCTGCACCGGTTCATCCTTGTGTTTGTTTCAAATAACCTTGCTAGCCTAAACCTTGTATCGAGAGGGAATACTTCTCATGCATCCAAAATCCTTGAGCCAACCACTATGCCATTTGTGTCCACGATACCTACCTACTACATGGTATTTCTCCGCCATTCCAAAGTAAATTGCTTGAGTGCTATCTTTAAACAATTCAAAAGTTATTACCTCTTATTTGTGTCAATGTTGTATAGCTCATGAGGAAGTATGTGGTGTTTATCTTTCAATCTTGTTGGGCAACTTTCACCAATGGACTAGTGGCTTCATCCGCTTATCCAATAATTTTGCAAAAAGAGCTGGCAATGGGATTCCCAGTCCCAAATTAATTAACCTAAATAGACACTCAGACACTCATCCATGGTATGTGATTGTTGGACGGCACCCGAAGGATTCGGTTAGCCATGGCTTGAGAAAGCAAAGGTGGGGAGGAGTGTCAACATAATAAAACTAAAATAAAAAGGCACTCCTTCATGGTATGAGATTGTTGGCAGGCACCCGAGGATTCGGTTAGCCATGGTTTGTGAAAGAAAGGTTGGAAGGAGTGCCACCCAAAAATAAAAAATAATTCATGGGAGCCGCTCTTTGAAAGTCTGTCTGGTAAGGGGGTTAGAGTGCCCACTACCATTCGTTGACAACAACAAACACCGCTCAAAACTTTAATTTTTATGCTCTCTTTATGTTTTCAAAATAAAAGCTCTAGCACAAATATAGCAATCAATGCTTCCCTCTGCGAAGGGCCCTTCTTTTACTTTTATGTTGAGTCAGTTCACCTATTTCTCTCTACCTCAAGAAGTAAACACTTGTGTGAACTGTGCATTGATTCCTACATACTTGCATATTGCACTTGTTATATTACTTTACATTGACAATATCCATGAGATATACATGTTATAAGTTGAAAGCAACCGCTGAAACTTAATCTTCTTTCGTGTTGCTTCAATACCTCTACTTTGAATTATTGCTTTATGAGTTAACTCTTATGCAAGTCTTATTGATGCTTGTCTTGAAGTACTATTCATGAAAAGTCTTTGCTTTATGATTCATTTGTTTACTCATGACATTACCATTGTTTTGTTGCTACATTCATTACATATGCTTACAATAGTATGATCAAGGTTATGATGGCATGTCACTTAAGAAATTATCATTGTTATCGTTTACCTACTCGAGGGCGAGTAGGAACTAAGCTTGGGGATGCTTGATACGTCTCAAACGTATCTATAATTTCTTATGTTCCATGCTACTTTATTGATGATACCTACATGTTTTATACACATTATATGTCATTATTATGCGTTTTCCGGAACTAACCTATTGACGAGATGCCGAAGGGCCAGCTTGTTGTTTTCTCGCTGTTTTTGGTTTCAGAAATCCTAGTAAGGAAATACTCTCGGAATTGGACGAAATCAACGCCCGGGGTCCTATTTTTCCACGAAGCTTCCCGAAGTCCGAAGGGGAAACGAAGTGCGGCCACGAGGTGGGGACACGATGAGGGCGGCGCGGCCCAAGCCCTGGCCGCGCCGGCCTAGTGTGTGGTCCCACCAGGACTCCACCGACCTTGCCCTTCCGCCTACTTAAAGCCTCCGTCGCGAAAACCCTATCACGTTCGACGAAAAAAGCCACGGTACGAGAAACCTTCCAGAGCCGCTGCCATCGCGAAGCCAAGATCTGGGGGACAGGAGTCTCTGTTCCGGCACGCCGCCGGGACGGGGAAGTTCCCCCGGAAGGCTTCTCCATCGACATCACCGCCATCTCCATCAACGCTGCTGTCTCTGATGTCTACGTTCCCCCTCCTTTCCTGTAGACAGTGTTGGGCCTCCAAGAGCAGAGGTTTGTAGAACAGCAGCAAGTTTTCCCTTAAGTGGATCGCCCAAGGTTTATCGAACTCAGGGAGGAAGAGGTCAAAGATATCCCTCTCATGCAACCCCGCAACCACAAAGCAAGAAGTCTCTTGTGTCCCCAACACACCTAATAGGTGCACTAGTTCGGCGAAGAGATAGTGAAATACAGTGGTATGAATAAGTAGTAGCAACGGCACCGTAAAAGTGCTTTGCCCAGGACAAGAAACAAGCAGTAGTAACGCAGCAGTAGTAACGCAAGAAACAAGAAACAAGCAACGATAGCAAGTATTTAGGAACGAGGCCTAGGATTAGACTTTCACTAGTGGACACTCTCAACATTGATCACATAACAGTAACGTATAAATGCATACTCTACACTCTTGTTGGATGATGAACACATTGCGTAGGATTACACGAATCCTCAATGCCGGAGTTAACAAGCTCCACAATAATGCTCATATTTTAGTAACTTTTAGTGTAAGATAGATCAAAAGACTAAACCAAGTACTAGCATAGCATGCACACTGTCACCTTCATGCATATGTAGGAGGAATAGATCACATCAATATTATCATAGCAATAGTTAACTTCGCAATCTACAAGAGATCATGATCATAGCATAAACCAAGTACTAACACGGAGCACACACTGTCACCTTTGCACACGTGCAGGAGGAATAAAACTACTTTAATAACATTGCTAGAGTAGCACATAGATAAATTGTGATACAAACACATTGCAATCATAAAGAGATATAAATAAGCACCTCACTATGCCATTCAATAGTGAATAAGTATTCTGTGAAATATAGCCTAAGAGACCCACACGGTGCACACACCGTCACCTTTACACTCGTGGGACAAGGAGTCTCCGGAGATCACATAAGTAAAACTCACTTGACTAGCATAATGACATCTAGATTACAAGCATCATCATATGAATCTCAATCATGTAAGGCAGCTCATGAGATTATTGTATTGAAGCACATAGGAGAGAGATGAACCACATAGCTACCGGTACAGCCCCGAGCCTCGATGGAGAACTACTCCCTCCTCATGGGAGCAGCAGCGGTGATGAAGATGGCGGTGGAGATGGCAGCGGTGTCGATGGAGAAGCCTTCCGGGGCACTTCCCGCCTCCGGCAGGTGCCTGAACGAGACTCCTGTCCCCCAGATCTTGGCTTCGCGATGGCGGCGGCTCTGGAAGGTTTTCCGTATCGTGGTTTTTTTTTTCGTATCAGGGTTTTCGCGACGGAGGCTTTATATAGGCGAAGAGGCGGCGCATGAGGGTCGAAGGGGTGGCCACACCATATGGCGGCGCGGCCAGGGCCTGGGCCGCGCCGGCCTATGGTCTGGGGGCCCGGTGCTCCCCTCCGGTCCTTCCCGGTGTTCTGGATGCTTCCGGTGAAAATAGGAACCCGGGTCTTCGTTTCGTCCAATTCCGAGAATATTTCGTTACTAGGATTTCGAAACCAAAAACAGCAGTAAAACAGGAACCGGCACTTCGGCATCTTGTTAATAGGTTAGTTCCGTAAAATGCACGAATATGACATAAAGTGTGCATAAAACATGTAGGTATCATCAATAATATGGCATAGAACATAAGAAATTATCGATACGTCTGAGACGTATCAAGCATCCCCAAGCTTAGTTCTCGCTCGTCCCGAGCAGGTAAAACGATAACAAAGATAATTTCTGAAGTGATATGCCATCATAACCTTGATCATACTATTTGTAAACATATGTAGTGAATGCAGCGATCAAAACAATGGTAATGACATGAGTAAACAAGTGAATCATAAAGCAAAAACTTTTCATGAATAGTACTTCAAGACAAGTATTAATAAGTCTTGCATAAGAGTTAACTCATAAAGCAATAAATCAAAGTAAAGGCATTGAAACAACACAAAGGAAGATTAAGTTTCAGCGGTTGCTTTCAACTTGTAACATGTATATCTCATGGATAATTGTCAACATAGAGTAATATAACAAGTACAATGTGCAAGTATGTAGGAATCAATGCACAGTTTACACAAGTGTTTGCTTCTTGAGGTGGAGAGATATAGGTGAACTGACTCAACATAAAAGTAAAGAGAATGGTCCTTCAAAGAGGAAAGCATCGATTGCTATATTTGTGCTAGAGCTTTTATTTTGAAAACATGAAACAATTTTGTCAACGGTAGTAATAAAGCATATGAGTTATGTACATTATATCTTACAAGTTGCAAGTCTCATGCATAGTATACTAATAGTGCCCGCACCTTGTCCTAATTAACTTGGACTACCGGATCTTTGCAATGCACATGTTTTGACCAAGTGTCACAATGGGGTACCTCCATGCCGCATGTACAAAGGTCTAAGGAGAAAG
Organism: Lolium rigidum; assembly: GCF_022539505.1. Classification (NCBI taxonomy): domain Eukaryota; kingdom Viridiplantae; phylum Streptophyta; class Magnoliopsida; order Poales; family Poaceae; genus Lolium; species Lolium rigidum. The sequence goes on from NC_061514.1 coordinate 166,800,200, forward strand.
CTCGCATTTTGGATTTCTCGCTTTTGATTATTCTCAACTTAGACATCCATACCGGGACAACATGGACAACAGATAATGGACTCCTCTTTAATGCATAAGCATGTGGCAACAATTAGTATTCTCATATGAGAATGAGGATATATGTCCAAAACTGAAACTTCCACCATGAAACATGCCTTTAGTTAGCGGCCCAAAGGTCTTCTCTAACAATATGCATGCTCCAACCATGAAGGTGGTAGATCTCTCTTGCTTCAGACAAGACGGACATGCATAGCAACTCACATGATATCCAACAAAGAATAGTTGATTGCGTCCCCAGAAACATGGTTATCGCACAACAAGCAACTTAATAACAGATAAAGTGCATAAGTACATATTCAATACCACAATAGTTTTTAAGCTATTTGTCCCATGAGCTATATATTGCAAAGGTGAATGATGGAATTTTAAAGGTAGCACTCAAGCAATTTACTTTGGAATGGCGGATAAATACCATGTAGTAGGTAGGTATGGTGGACACAAATGGCATAGTGGTTGGCTCAAGTATTTGGGATGCATGAGAAGTATTCCCTCTCGATACAAGGTTTAGGCTAGCAAGGTTATTTGAAACAAACACAAGGATGAACGGTACAGCAAAACTCACATAAAAGACATATGGTAAACATTATAAGACTCCATACCGTCTTCCTTGTTGTTCAAAACTCAATACTAGATGTTATCTAGACTCTAGAGAAACCAAATATGCAAACCAAATTAACAAGCTCTAAGTATTTCTTCATTAATGGGTGCAAAGTATATGATGCAAGAGCTTAAACATGAGCACAACAATTGCCAAGTATCAAATTATCCAAGACA
>NC_061514.1:166801154-166926110 GCF_022539505.1 Lolium rigidum
GGTGCACGAATACTTGGTGGTCCCGCTTGATCAAGATAGAGCTAATGAGATCTACGACGATTTAGGGTTTTCACCGCATAATCGGATCATCCTACTCCAGGTTGGGCCTCGCGGCCACGCACGGTGCTCGTAAGCCGATCCTAAACAAGGCCTAAAACCAACATGAAGTTGATCCTCGGAACATCCTGTTTAGGACTTGCGAACGCCACCCTACGTGCCACTGGATCCTCCCCCTTTGTAAGGCCTAACTATTGCGGATATTAAACTAATCCTTGTAGAACAAGGAGCAATCGTAACGGATCAGATCTACTGAATAATGATCAAGCGGGGTGCCGCCCCCACACCTGAGATAGGTGTGAGGGCGGCTAGATATGCAAGGGTTGCACTACGTAAGCATGCTTAAACGAAGAACAATGCTAACCCTAACACATCTATGATAACTACGTTGCTCGCCATCAAAAGCGCTTCAAGTACGAGCAACGCATGAACAACGTGGCTTAGTGCTGCCTAGATCGCAAGATGCGATCTAGGCAGCATGTCGCTTACCCGATAGAAACCCTCGAGACGAAGGAGTTGGCGATGCGCCGAGATTGGTTTGTTTTGGGTTGAACGTGAGTTGTTGTTTATTCCATAAACCCTAGGTACATATTTATAGTCCAGGGGACTTTCTAATGTGGGCGTGCACCAAACCGTGCACGAGTAAGATTCTACTTTCTAAACTAAGATGCGATCTAATATTTTACGTATACAAGGGCAATTAAACCCAACTTGGTATAACAGGCCGATTCACGTAATCCTTCATGTATATTTCTTTAAGCCCATCTTGATTGCGGCCCACCTCTGACTCGGTTAAATTCTGGTGATAACACATGCCCCCCTGGTTTTGGAAATGGCATTTCCAAAATCATTACGCTTTCTTTCGTCGGGTCATGTCGTGGCAGAACCGTCGCAGTATCCGTCACCATGATGACTTGCCTTCTCAACTTCTCCGCGTGACTTGGCAGTCTTTTCTCTTTCTTTCAAGCACCACTTCCTCGGAAACTGCTGTGGCATTGAATTTCCACCATATCCCCTTTTATTTAACCGCCATGAACAGTTCTGCTCTCGCATCTCCCTCGCATTAGCAGTCCAAAAGTCCTCCCGCGCCATCATGTCTTCTTCCTCCTCCGCCCCATCGGATCCTTCCAGCCCAGTCCTCCATGTCCCGTGAGCCGACGCCGGAGCACAACCCGGCGGCGGTCCATGCGGCCAACACCCGTCGCGCCATTGCGGCCGGGGAGGAGTCGACCATGACTTCTCCATCTGGTCCGAGGACGACCAGCCCTCGACGGACGGGGAGAGCGACCTCCGTTTCCTCGCCGACGGGGAATCGGAGGAGGAGAGCGATGACGATCGCTTCTCCTGGGACGACTTCACCTCCTCCGAGGGGGTGGGGGAGGAGGAAGGGGAGGAGGAGGACGACGACGACGACTCCCTTGAGGGCTACCCGCCAGCGAAGCGCCTCCGCATGTGGTGGGACGACGACAGCAGCGACGACGAAGACGGGGATGAAGCCCCCGTGGAGGGCTACGGGAGTAGCGACGAGGAGCCCATCGGCAGCAAGTGCCGATGAGAGCTCCGAGGATGACGATGAGGGCGATGACGGCCCGTAGATAGGTCCTCTAGCATAGGGTCAGTAGTAGTAGATGGGGCAATGCATCCCCTAGTATTTCCTTCTGGGAGCAATCAGCTCTTTGATGTAAGAAATCCCGCCTATTAATGAAGAACTTTTTCCCCAATTCGATTTTGCTGATTTCCTTTTAAGCTTAATTTAGCCGATCCTCTCTTATGCTGACCCTGCCGATTCGTCCCCTTTGCCAATGCGCAATGAGCCGATAGCAATGCATCGGTCCTTTGACATTCACCCTTCCATCCTTCAACTGATGATTCTCTTTCCAGTAGATACTGTGGGATTTCCAAGAGAGCCCTTAATTCTCCCACCAGTTTCAGAGATCCTCCTTAGCGAGCGCTCATCGTTTTGTGAAGAAGGTTGCAACAGAGATCAGCCGATGGTACCCCAATCGGCTCCTCAATAGAGCATCTACCAGGCCTGTTGCCCCCGAGTCTCAGCCCAAGGCAAAACGAGACAAGGATACGCAAATGAGCTGCATAGACCTGGGCTTGATCGTGTGTGGGGAAGTTCCTTATGCAGAGCCAGCCGATTTGAACACAAATCGGCTTTTCTAAGCGGAAAGCCTTCAAGGTGAGCTGCCCCCCGAGCTTTCTTCAGTTCTTGCCGGCCAGATCGGCTTCTTCCCCTCGGTGGACCCGATGCGCTCCATCCTTGACCTCGATCCAGGCATTGTTCTTGAAGGGAGGATCTAAGTCCTTGGACTATGCTCTGATTGTAACAATTACTCCTCTTGAGTCGATGGCCACGCATCGGCTTCCATATCCTTAAGTCGATGTCTGCTGCATCGGCTGTGCTCGAAAATTTTCGAATGTTCAGGGTTTTTTTTTTTTTTTTACGGCCGACCTGTGCATCGGCCCTTTTTTTTACGGCCGACCTGTGCATCGGCCCTCACCAGAAGATGAGATGCTTCCGTTGCATATCCTCGTATTTTATCTACCTGGGTGCCCCCCCGAGCCGATTCTGTCAAGAGAATTGATGGTATCGGCTCTGTTGGATAACATATTGAACCCAGGCAGAATGGTGGGTGAGGATAATTTTGGCCGATTGCTGGAATCGGCCTCCACGTTGCTTGCTCAGTGAAGGTTTTGTGATGTCCCTTCATGAATTTTTGGGGCCGATCACAAGGATCAGCCTTGCCCGATTTGCTCATTGGTTTGATCTTGCTATTTGGTCAGGCTGGATAAAACCAACCCAACCTCTGACTTGATGCGCTTGCTGTCGTCCACCTTGAGTGCACCGTAGAGTCGTGGAGCACTAAGCTCTGTCGGCAAGACGAGTACCATGTTTGTGCCAGCCGACGTCTCATCATCGGCTTTCCTCTGTTTAGGGCGCCACTCCATTTTCCGTGGACGACCCTCTTCATCCAAGGCTCGCTGAACCTTTGCAGCCAGATCAGGCCGTGCCTTTCTTAGCGTATGCAGATATAACCTCTCGGCTTCCTCCGAGCCGCGCAATCGCTGAACCCTGCGCTTTTGGGAACGGCTGAGTCCGCCGTGGCACCACCTTGGCCGGTGGTACCTGTCTTCTTCTACTTCTCCCTCGTCTTCCGAATCCTCAAGATCTGCCCAACGAGGTGACTCAGCCGCGTTTGCTTTGTGGCGAGAGAGGCCCTAGGCGCTCGAACACAGACACGTTGGCTGCCTCCTTCTTCTTCTTGTTGCATTCTGGGCAATTGCCGATTGTGGGCAATCGGCTCATTCCCGAATCCCAGCAGTGTCTGAAGAAGGGGCAGTCCCAATGTCTGGCGTTGTCATCTTGCTCCCTTGATTTTTCCGTGGCACGACGCTCGTGCTCCTCCTCATCGTGATCATGCCGACGATGTCTTCTGGCTTCTCTAGCCGTACGATCTCCTTCATCATCATAGTTGGTTCGACGGCGTTGGTCATACTGACTCACATATTTGTTGAGGAGGTGATCAGAGAGGGGTCGCTGAAATCGTATATTCTTCACCTCTCCCTCTGTGACGTAGCGCTTGCCATCATGACGGAGCCGATCGCGTGGAGCGGCCTCCTCTGTATCCTTGCTATGAGAGCAGCTGCCCTCATCTCCATCTTTGCCGCAGTGGTTCCCGTGTCCTACCATGTTGATGCCGAACGAGGGACCTGGCCGGCAACCCTCGTGGTAGGTGACTTCCACCATGTTAACGGCGGGGAAGGGTTGGGTGTCGACCTTCATGGCGTACTCGGTTGAAAATTAGACGCCCCTTCTCTATCGCCGCTTGGATGTGCCGACGCCACACCCCGCAGCCGTTGGTGGCATGGGAAAGCGAGTTGTGGAATTTGCAGTACGGCTTTCCGTTTAGCTCTTTCGCCGTGGGGAACTTGAGACCTTCGGGAATCGTCAACTCGTTTCTCCTTGAGCAGGAGGTCGAAGATTTGTTCAGTCTTGGTCACGTCAAAATCAAATCCCCCGGGCGGCCCCGGTGGCTTTACCCATTTGCAGGACACGGGGTTCCTCCCCGAGTCCACTCAGCCACCGCCACTTCTTGGTCTCCCGCAGTGCACTTCATCTTCCTCTCGTATCGACCATGACTACCGCACGCTTGAACTTGTCTTGGTACAGGTCCGGATGGCGCTGTTCATATGCCGATAGTTTCTGAACCATGTGCGCTAACGAGGGATAATCTGCTTGGGAGGCCATGTCCTTGAGCCGTGTTGCAAGGCCCGCTACCGCCAACTCGATCGCTTCCTTTTCAGCTTATACGAACCGAATAACATCGGTTCCTAAGATTCCCGAAGCGCTGGATGTACTCCGTCACCGTTTCCCCGCGCTTCGACGTAGTTGTGCTAGATCGGCAATGCTAGACTCGGAAGCTTCGAATGGTATTGCATATGGAACTCGTTCTTCCAATTGCTTCCAAGATCGGATGGAGTTTGTCGGCAAAGAGGTGTACCATCCGAAAGCCGATCCCGTGAGGGACCGTGAAAAGAGCCTCACGCGTAGCTGGTCCGACACCGAAGCCGGTCCTAGTTGAGCCAAATATCGGCCGACGTGCTCGATGGAGCTGGAGCCATCTGATCCACCGAATTTGGAGAAGTCGGGAGCCGATATTTAGGTGGCAGCGGGATCATCTCGTAATCGTCGGGGTACGGCTTGGAATAGCCGATTGCCCTCCTTTTCGGCACCATGCCGAACTGGTCTCTCAGTATGGTACTGATCTGATCCGCTGTGCTGGCTGCAGGAGTTGCACTCTGGAGATTCGCCGGGGTGGCGTACTTAGCCAGCCATGTTTGCTTTTCCAGCTCTGAGCCAACTGCAGGAGCTGGGCTCGGGAGCTTCGTCGGTGTGGCGTACTTAGTTAGCCACGTCTGCTTCTCAAGCTCTGTTGCCGACGTTCCTCCCGTCTTCGCCGGAGTCCCCGATGTTGTGGCCTGGTTTGTGAGTGGCCAGCCACCACAATCCGGCACATACGTGCACGCGTATCCTTGAGGGATCTCCTTAGGCGCCTCAGTCAAGAACTGGTAGTCACTGGGGTCACCACCAATCTTGTAGACGACGAATGCCGGTGCAGTCGGCACTTCAGCAGGTGCTGCCAACGCATATGGCAGCGGTGGACGGGACTGGAATGGCAACTCTCCTTGATGAGTCCCGAGAGCTGGTCCTGACGGCGAGTACTGGTGGCTCATGATCTCCTGGATTACGCGCAGAGCGACACGCTCCAACACGTTGACCAAGTTTTCAGAGTGGCGATGTAGCGAGTGAGCCACCAAGTAGTTGATCTCCTGCCGCAGTCCCCTGGTGCGTTCCTCCGACGGGGAAGAGAGATCTATCCCATCGAGTGCACCTTGAGGTGAGAATCCCTTCCATCTGATGCCATGGGAACGGGTTCTCTGAAAGGAGCCGATGAGGTCGGCTTCGAGGGTGGCCTTGATCTCGTTGTATTGCTTCTTGAGCTCGTCGGGCAGCTCCTCGTAGGTGACCGGCGTGCCGTCCGCCATCTCGGATGTAGATGGCGATGTGGTTGATGTAGACGTTTGTCCCACCGGGCGTGCCGGAATGTGTTGACTGCCAAAACCCACCGGCGGGCAGCGGCCTTGTCAACACCGTAGAGCCGGGAAGAGCCTAGAGCTGCGGCTGGCTGAGACCCTTCCGAGCGACGGCCCGCAATGCTCTTCTCGGTCACACGCGGCGATGCGAAGTGCAAGGGCGTGCCACCCGACCTATACCTGGTCGTGAAGGTGATGGGGATGCCTCGCTTAGTTTCCCCGCAGGCATACATGTAAACATTAAATACGAGCCTCGATCGGCTCTCGGGTTATCCCGTGAATCGGCTCAAAGAGCCGATCCACCCATGATTCGTACGGGGTGCACGAATACTTGGTGGTCCCGCTTGATCAAGATAGAGCTAATGAGATCTACGACGATTTAGGGTTTTCACCGCATAATCGGATCATCCTACTCCAGGTTGGGCCTCGCGGCCACGCACGGTGCTCGTAAGCCGATCCTAAACAAGGCCTAAAACCAACATGAAGTTGATCCTCGGAACATCCTCGTTTAGGACTTGCGAACGCCACCCTACGTGCCACCGGATCCTCCCCCTTTGTAAGGCCTAACTATTGCGAGATATTAAACTAATCCTTGTAGAACAAGGAGCAATCGTAACGGATCAGATCTACCGAATAATGATCAAGCGGGTGCCGCCCCCACACCCGAGATAGGTGTGAGGGCGGCTAGATATGCAAGGGTTGCACTACGTAAGCATGCTTAAACGAAGAACAATGCTAACCCTAACACATCTATGATAACTATGTTGCTCGCCATCAAAAGCGCTTCAAGACGAGCAACGCATGAACAACGTGGGCTTGTGCTGCCTAGATCGCAAGATGCGATCTAGGCAGCATGTCGCTACTCCGATAGAAACCCTCGAGACGAAGGAGTTGGCGATGCGCCGAGATTGGTTTGTTTTGGGTTGAACGTGAGTTGTTGTTTATTCCATAAACCCTAGGTACATATTTATAGTCCAGGGGACTTTCTAATGTGGGCGTGCACCAAACCGTGCACGAGTAAGATTCTACTTTCTAAACTAAGATGCGATCTAATATTTTACGTATACAAGGGCAATTAAACCCAACTTGGTATAACAGGCCGATTCACGTAATCCTTCATGTATATTTCTTTAAGCCCATCTTGATTGCGGCCCACCTCTGACTCGGTTAAATTCTGGTGATAACAGCTACGAGGCCTGATATCTCGTTTGCTGTGTGCAAACTTAGCCGGTTTGTGGCCAACCCGGGAGATGATCATTGGCATGCTCTTGAGAGAGTGATGCGCTATCTAAAGGGAACCATGAGTTATGGAATTCATTATACCGGGTATCCGAAAGGACTTGAAGGGTATAGTGATTCCAATTGGATTTCTGATGCTAAAATGAAGGCCACAAGTGGATATGTTTTCACTCTTGGTGGTGGCGCTGTTTCCTGGAAGTCTTGCAAGCGAGACCATCTTAACGAGGTCAACTATGGAAGCAGAACTCACAGCATTAGATACGGCTACTCGTCGAAGCGGAATGGCTTCGTGAGCTCTTGATGGACTTGCCTATGGTTGAAAAACCAATACCGGCCATCCTCATGAACTCGTGATAATCAAACTGTGATTGTCAAAGTGAAAAGTTCTAAGGATAATATGAAAAGTTCCAAACATATCAAGAGGAGATTGAAGTCTGTCGAAAACCGAAGAACTCCGGAGTGATAGCATTGGACTATGTCCAAAGTGCTAAAAATCTGCAGATCCTTTCACAAAAGGACTATCAAGAAACGTGATAGACCTTGCATCGAGGGAGATGGGTTTGAGACCCACTTGAGTTGCCGAGGGGTAACCCAACCTATGTAATCGGAAATTCCGTGAAGTAGGACCTGGGAAAACAAACCGGAGTAAGCGAGTTGAGAGAAAATTAATACTCCCACTCCGCTGCAGATGCAATTCTCTCATAGCTACTCGTAAGGCAGGTTGACAATGTCTTAATGTGTTCCGAGCGGCTCTTGATGAGCGAAGACGCCGGCCTACGTGGCGATCTTTGAAGAACACACCTATATGAGTGACACTACCGGTCATAGTGTGGGAGATTTGGGTGAATCTCTAGTAAGCTCATGAAAGGCCGAGGAGTATGACTTATAAGCTCCACCCGAGGGAAGGCTATGGTAGCCTAGTACCGTGCCGGCATTGAGCGAAACTTGCTGCACAAAGACCGACAATTCAAGGCATAGTCCATTGTTCGGTTGTAGTCAAACGTAGCACCTTGCCTAGGTGGAAGTTCAACTTAACGAGTCTCCACCGAAGTGCATGTATATTAAACGAGTGAATGGAACTAATGTGTCATCCGATGTGCATATGAGATCCGGTGGGGGATTGTTGAATGTAGATGGGCTGCAGCCCGATAAGGCAGCCCATGTAGTCTACAATTCCTGAAATCTCAAGGCCCATCACGTTGGCAGCTTGAGACAGCCTTGGGGGACAAAGTTTAGTCCCACATTGCTAGTTGGGAGAGAGTTGGAGTGGTATATAAGGGCTGTTGTTCTAGTCATTCCAAGTGAGTGAGAATAAAAGGAGCCCTCGCGCACTCCTCCTCCTCCGCCCGCCCCGCCTCGCCTCGTCTCGTCTCGTCACGCACGCACGTCGCGTTTCGTGACTCGAGTTCGAGTTCGAGACACACTCAAGGAAACCTAAATTTTTGCCTGGTGCACCAACTGTGTTGGGTACGTGTCGGCCTGCATGTGCATGCTCGCCGCGTGTCCCTGGCTTCCTACGCGTGTCAACGCGGTCGGGTCGGGTCGGCTTCCCAGGCTATACAAGGAGACAGATCAGATCTAGAGAAACACACAGTTCTCAGAACTCTCTAGTCCATCTCTCTCGCGGAGTTCCTTTTGCTGCGCTACTCTCTAGTTTTTCCCATCCCGGCGACTGCGTGCGCAGCCGTCCGGGAGAGCAGGCCTCCGAAACTCCGTCCGTTGAGATCCTGCACCGGGAGACGGGTGATAAGGTTTTTGGGGAGCGTCTCGACGCGACTGCTCGCTACTGTTCGTCTTCTTCTTCGACGATCTGGTTGCTTCATCGACAGATCCGACTACACCATGGGCGACATCGACAATACCCATGGTGGTGGTGCTGCTGCTGCTAGTGCGACCTTCCCGGTCGCGATGTACGTGCTTTTCCTCTCTTACCTTGCACTGCTACTTGTTCCATGTTCAGATATGATGCATGTGCTTAGTCTGATGTGCGTGGTTAAGTATGCTTGTGCATCTGTAATGTTGCTTTCGGTAATTAATCTCATACGGAAATTGCCTAATAATCCAACAATCCAAAAACCTTATGTGCTTAGGCAATTTTCACCGTCTGGTTTTGCTGCTGCACTTAAACCGAGCCCGTTTACGGGTTCTCATTTCAAGAGATGGCAGAGTAAGACCCTCTTGTGGCTCACTTCTATGAGCGTGCACCGAGTTGCGGAAGGTACTCCCAGAGGTCCGCTTACTCCTGAAGAGGATAAAGCGTTCGGGGATGCCACCGTAATCTTTGTGGGTGCCGTCCTAAGTGTGCTTGGAGACAAGTTGGTTGATGCTTATCTGCACATACGAAATGGGAAGAAACTTTGGGATGCACTGGACGCTAAGTTTGGTGCTGCCGATGCCGGAGGTGAACTGTATGCTATGGAGCAGTTCAATGACTATAGAATGGTTGAGAACCGATCTGTAGTAGAACAAGCTCATGAGATACAGATCATGGCAAAGGAACTCGAGCTCCTCAAGTGTGTGCTACCGGACAAGTTTGTCGCGGGATGCATTGTCGCTAAGCTTCCCCTTCATGGAGGAACTTTGCCACTTCTCCGAAACATCGGAGGCATGAGTTCTCCGTTGAGAATATCATGGGCTCTCCGGATGTTGAGGAGAAGGCGAGGGCAAAAGACAAACACACTCTGGAGGAACCGAGGGACGTTCGCTGCCAATATGGTGCAGAAAAATGCCCACAAGTCCAAGGGAAAGAACAAGGGAGTCTCCCAGACTACCAACTTCAAGAAGAAGGGGAAAACGGAGAAGAAAGATCCTTGCTGGGTGTGTGGCGAGACTGTCCATTGGGCTAATCGTTGTCCACAACGCAAAGGAAAGAAATGTCAAGCTGGACAGAACTCAAATTCTGTCAGCATGGTCATTGGCAATACAGAGGAAGGAACTACAGGGTATGGTAATATGTTACGTATTGTTCTTTCGGTATTTCAGCCCACGGAATGGTGGGTTGATACGGGTGCCAATGTTCATGTGTGTGCTGACATCTCCATGTTTACCTCTTATCAGGCCCGAGGTTCCTCAGTAATGATGGGGAATGGGTTACATGCTACTGTTCGTGGTGTTGGCACGGTAGATCTGAAGTTTACTTCGGGAAAGATCGTGCAACTGAAGAACGTGCTGCATGTCCCTTCTATCAAGAAGAATCTCGTTAGTGGCTCCCGTCTTATGAAAGATGGGTTTAAGTTGGTGTTTGAGTCCAATAAAGTTGTACTTGTCTAAGTATGGAACTTTTGTTGGAAAGGGATATGAATGTGAGGGAATGTTGCGTTTCTCTCTAGAAGACTTCGTGATAATGTTGTGAACCATGTAAGCACTAGTGTTAATGAAACTAATGTTTGACATTCACGACTTTGTCATGTTAATTTTGGTTGTATGACGCGGCTTGCTGATATGAGTTTAATTCCGAAATTCACCTTTGTCAAACGCTCTAAGTGCCATGCTTGTGTGCAAGCAAAGCAGCCTCGCAAGCTTCACAAACCTGCGAAGGAAAGAAACTTGGCACCACTAGAGCTCATACATTCAGATCTATGTGAGATGAATGGTGAGTTGACAAAAGGTGGAAAGAAATATTTCATGACTTTGATTGATGATTCCACTAGGTACTGTTATGTGTATCTCCTGAAAACTAAAGATGAGGCTCTTGATTTCTTTAAAATCTATAAGGTTGAAGTTGAGAACCAACTTGAAAGAAAGATAAAAAGGGTTCGGTCCGATCGTGGTGGAGAGTACTTTTCTAATGAGTTCAATTTATTCTGTGCGGAACATGGTATAATCCATGAGAGGACGCCTCCCAATTCCCCACAATCCAATGGGATTGCGGAAAGGAAAAACCGTACTCTAACAGATTTGGTTAACGTCATGTTAGATGTTTCGGGTTTATCCAAGGAATGGTGGGGGAGGCTATATTGACTTCGTGTCATGTCCTAAACCGTGTTCCAACCAAGAATAAAGAGACCACTCCTTATGAGGAATGGGAAAAGAAAAGACCAACACTCTCCTACCTACGAACTTGGGGCTGTTTGGCTAAAGTGAATTTGCCAATCACCAAAAAGCGAAAGCTTGGACCAAAAACCGTGGATTGTGTCTTTCTTGGCTATGCTGCTCACAGCATTGCTTATAGATTTCTTGTGGTGAAATCTGGAGTGGACGACATGAATGTTGGCACCATCTTTGAATCAAGAGATGCTACATTCTTTGAGGATATATTTCCTATGAGAGATATGCATGGCATGTCTAGTTGGGAATCTGATCCAATACATGAAACTCCTATGGAGTCTGATGAAGAATCTGATGATGAGAGTTCAGATTCTGATGAAGATGACAATGCCGCCATCCCGGCGGCTTGCCCTCGCTCTCGGAGTCGGACGGCAGGGTGTAGTCGCTCATGGCGTGCCGGTGTGGGAGAAGAAGAAGAACAGTAAGAAGGAGGCGGTTGGACGTGAATTACAGTGGACGCAGGGGTTATATTCTGCGGGGATTAATGGCGGCGCGTATAACGAAGAGGCCGGCGCTTGCTCTTCCGCGGCGGTTCGGCGCTCCATGCCGGCGGTTGGCAGGTTGATCGGTGCGGTTGCCAGTCCGGCGGTTGACATTCGTGCGCTTGCCGTGGTTTAATTTGAGGCCGATAGGACCAGGGTTGCTGCTAGGCGGGCTCGTGGGGAAGCGAGCGGACGCTAGGCGCGAGTCGCACCTAGTGGAGACGCAAACGTGCCGCATATTTGCGTCGCGTTTGCGTCGATACGGACGCCCCGGACACGATGCGTAGCCCCGCTGGAGCAGGGTGCAGACGCATTTCCGGTCCGCGCGGACTCAAACGGTCGCACAGCGTCCGTTTGCGTCGCGCCACTGGAGATGCCCTAAGGGAAGACTATTTTCTCCATTGTATCACATATGTCTTCCCTTAGCAGCAAATTTCCTACCAAAATTTAATTATTCATATTAATTACTTGAGATGGCTGGAAGAGATAATGCAATTGTATGATTTATATCTAATGCCTTCCCTAGCTAACGTGGCGGGGTAAGGAAAGACATGTCTTCTCTACCATTGTACATGCCCTTAATCGCGGCAGTTAAGGGTGCACCTATCACGCAGATGATTAGTTGGTGTGGTGGCATGTTTGTAATTTCTTGATGTGTGACATCAAGCATACATAGGTTTTACCTTAATAGTAAGATTAATCGCGACAGTTAAGGAAGCACCTATCACGCAGATGATTAGTTGGTGTGGTGGCATGGTTGTAATTTCTTAATGTATGACACCAGGCATACGCAGATTTCACCTTAACCGTAAAGATAAGGTGAATGAAACAGAACAGCTGCACTTACTGCACGCAGCGCAAGAATCCTCTTGTGTTCACTGTGTTCAGGTGAGCTGAGAGAGAGCAAGTGCGTGATTTGCAACGTCAATTGGTATCAAAGCTCGTGTGTTGATCATGGTTGGAACACCTCCACCTGCGCAGAAGCCGGCGGCTGCTGCCTCCAGAACGCTTGAAAAATCGGCAACCCAGCGTCGCGCGTGCTCACCGAGCGACGGAGCAGGGGGAGGAGGGGCGGCGGTGGTGAGATCGTGGTGCGGGAAGTCGTGAGGGAAACCGGCGGCAGCGGCCGTGTCCTGGGCTCCTGGCCGACCCTCACAAAGACGATACTCATGTGCGTGAAGCTCCAAGCCGCCGGTCTATGGGAGGCTATTGGCCGTCTATGGGAAGTCGCTCGACGCCATCCTATGCTCCGTGCCACCGGAGATGGTCTTTGTCCTCGCCACTAGGGACAACGCGAAAGTAGCCTGTAACGCGATCAAGATAATGTGCGTTGGTGTCGACCGCCTGTGAGAGGTGCGCGAAGCTTCGCAAGGAGTTCTAGAACCTGGCGTTCAAGTCAGGGGCGTGGTCGAGGACTTCGCCCTCCGCCAGTCAAAGCATCGTCACCGAGCTGCAATCCCTTCGCGACAACACCACTGAGCTGGACGCCGTGCAAAAAATGTTGCGAGTCGTGCCGCTATGGTATGGCCAGATGCCGTGCTCGAGAAATACTCATCGATCTCACGGATCTCTCGATTGGCATCGTCCGACGGTTGTGGCGCCCCGGAGGAAGCCAATGTCGGTATCTGCTTCTGATACATGTAAAATACATACATGAACATTGTAGTTTACTACAACATATTTTCACATATTTTCATCATATTATTAGTTATTATAAATGTTCTTAATGATTTCACGGATTTTCTAAACAATCCACCTCCTCTGGTTCTAACTATGCCTGGCACAAAAATCTTCTGTTACTATTATGAACTTTCCAGGAGTTACGAGACTTGAAAAAAGACAAGGTCACATGCCACGCTTCGGAATTTTCGAGATAAATGAAATAAGCTAAAGCGGGACAGCAGGAAATCATGGATCTGGTAAATAGGCCAGGTGGCGCGGGGCACCACCTAGGCCACGCCACCTGAGGCCGTTTCCCCCTCGACCGTCAGATTTGTCTCAATCTTTCTCCCATGGACATGTTTTGATCTAAAACGACTATATATGCCCCCTCCCGGCCATCCTCGGCACATAAGGAGACATAGATGGAAAACAAGAAATAGAGAGCAAGAAGGTTGTCGTCGAAGGAGTTCGGATGAGGGAAATGATGCTAGGATCTCATCCGGTAGGCTCCACCTGAAAGGAATATGTCCAAGAGACAATAATAAAGTGTCTATTATCTTACTCCATGTTTAAGATAGATGTTTATTTCTCATGTTAGTATTGTATTAACCGAAAATGTTAATACATGTGTGTCTAATAAACAAACAAGAGTTTCTAGCGAAGCCTCTCTTTTAACTAGCTCGTATATTAACCGAAGATTAAGGTTTCATCATCATTAATATTGGATATTATTAATAACGGGGTCACATCATTGGAAGAATGATGTGATGAACACACACCCAAGTAGATATAGAAATATGATCAAGTTATTAAGTTTACATTGCTATATCAAACACATATGAAGTAGATTTATTCCTTAGACCATGGGATCATTTCAATCACTAACACCGGAAGAGTACTTTGATGACATCAAACATCACACGTAACAGGGTGACAATAAGGGTGGATTTGGGTACTCTGAAAGTATTAGTTGAGACTCATGTATCAAGAGTGGGATTTATCCATCCTAGTGACGGAGAGATATACTCTGGGCCCTCTCAGTGATACCACATTGACACAACTTGCAAGCATGTGACTAGGGCATATGAATATCATATCACGGAACGAGTAAAGAGTAATTGTCGGTAATGAGATCGAACTAAGTATAGTTGATACGAATGATTGGATCCCGCACAAGTAAAATATCGCGAGATAAAATGAATTGGTTACGAAGTTTATGGTTCACACGGTTTCATCGTTGAGTGAGTGGGAGTCATTATGGATATCAAGACCCTACTAATGATTATTAATCGAAGAGATGTCTTGATCATGTCCATATTATTCACGAACCATAGGTTACACAATTAAGGATTGTCGATGTTTTTGAGTGGATACGGAACACCGGAGAAAAGGTTAGACAACATAGGGACTATTTCGAGAATCGCTGGAAGTGATGTGAGCGGAGTGTCCACCACATAATGATGGAAGACGTGGGGGCACCTCTTATGGCCGATGCCCCCTCCTTAGGCTGCAGCCCTCTCCACCTCCTATATAAGATGGGTAGACCTCCTCATCCATGAGAGCTCATCTCTTGACCCTTTGGTTGGCCCCTTCCCGGTCTTCCCGCCGATCAACCATACGAGCTATGGCTTAGAATAAGCCCTCCTGAAATTGTTTCTCCACCAACACCACCACGCCGGAGTTCTGTTGGATTGTCCCGGTGGATCCACTACTTCCGCTGCCCCGTTAGAACGAGGGATCGGAGGTCGTCGTTAAGTCGTACATGTGACCGAGTACAGAAGTGCTACCCTTTGTAGCTCTTGTATTCTTCACGATCTTGAGATCGGCAAGTGATCCTCTACATCAACCACGAGAACCGTTCTTGTTAACGCATTGTGTCTTCAAGGGTAAGTTGATCTTAACCACGGTTTATCTGTTGTTAGCATCTCCTAGATATGATCTTGGTGCGTTTATAGTTGCAACCGTAGGATTTTTTCTTTTGTATGCACCGAACCCATCACCACCCCCTCCGGCGTGATCATTGTCAACATCTTCATCAACACTACATCAACATCCACCATCACCCTATTGTAATATCTTGCCAAACTTGATGTGTGATGCCATCTATTATTTCCCATGATCTATTGTGTCTGTATGTCAATGTTTGAGTAGTGACTTGTTTATGACAATTGTGAAATAGTTTGTTTTTAGTTCCATACAAGTATATGTTGTCTTCTCTGATGATCTTATGTATTGATGTATGAATGCACACATATGTTGGAGGATGCGTAAGATTGTCACCGTTGCATGACGATAGGAGGAGGGATAGCCGGAGCTTGATAGAAACCGTGTCACAAGTCTTAAATAGGCATTGCTACTATCATTGCAATATATTTATTTTACAATATAAGTTCAGAAAGCATCCCTTATGGAGGTAATAACAAACGGCAAGCTGGAGGAAATATCAAGTGATATCCTTCGCTCAAGCATGGAGTCGCGCATGATATCATTTATAGTCTCATTTTCATCTCATTGGGTAGCAGTATTGCTTGAATCGACACCATTTCTAATAAAAAATGCTATATTTTGATGTTACATAGGGTTTAGTTTATTCTTTATATATATTTCTGGCTCCTTAGTTGGTACCTAGAATTTCCTGATAGTTAAACAATAAATGCACATTGCGAAGTGACAATGAAATTAAGTTTGTTTAGGAGTGAAAACAATTTAACAAGATGCCTGTAATGTAGACTTGAGGTATCTATACTTGAGATGCATATGAACATCTATGTTTTCTTATTTACTTTCTTGGACATGTGATTTCGACAAAAACATCTATTCTGATCAATTTGTGTTTATAGAAATATTTGGTGATCTTATCTTTTAAAATTCGAAGACATGATTCCCACAAATGCTGCAACATAACTGAATGTTCGAACTGTCAGAGCAGTATGCAATTACCGAATCAATGGAGGGTGCTTTGTTTGGTCATGCAGTCAGAACAAGGGAATGTTGAGCCTTCTCGAACAGTGACATGATCATCCATGTTTCATTTATAGTCTTTTCCACAGATTTTTCTTAGTTCTGTTCACAGGTTGTAGGGGACTAAGTTGTAGTGCTCTGTTCTATTGGTACTTCAATAAGGATCTTCCACAGATCAACAAGTTGCTTACAATCGTATTTGATGCATATGAACCCATGGGCTTAGATTTGTCTCCTTGCATCTATGTTTCCTGTAACTGGGCCTGATTGTTGATACTTCCGTCTACAGAACATGCTCCGTGTTGTCCAGAGTATTTCACTCCTAAGAAAATATGTTGCTCAGGTAAGTGTCCAGGTTCGACCAAAGACTGTTTTAAACTGGTTGACTTGGAAATCTGGGAGCACAAGTTGTGTGTCCATATAGTCTATATATTGTTGAGAGTGGATTCGGTGATCAGGGGGATACGTAAGCACCCAGTTATCACCGTTGGATCTGGTCCACCACCGTTAGATTATGCCACTCACTAACGGCCACTACACGGAAGCTCACCCCAAAATGCATGCAAGCGTGGAACCGGTTCCCGTGAGAGAATAGAAAATGGCATATATTGTATATCTTGTCACTTTGTCTGGTATTGCTAGAACTGTTTCAACTCTCCACCAGCGTGGCCTAATTAAATAATACCACATCAGAAATAACAACACGGGGAACATGATGTTATTATTAATAACGCATATACTGCTGTTAATAATCCAAAACTCAACAAACACTACACTATCAACAACGAGATTGTAACATACACACTATCTTGGTTGTAAACAATGACTCCATCCAGGTTTCGCAGTTTATACTTCTTGTCTTGCGGTCCTAAGAGAATTTCCATGTCGCCCAGATTTTCTTCTCTGTCGCCACCGTTCCTTAATATCGCCACTCTCTTCTGTTAGGAGGTCATTACTAATTAATATCACTTCAGTATAGTGCTTGTTATCAACGTTGCTTGTCAATTATGAAAAAGAGAACATCAGTACATACCTTGATATTTCTAAACACCCTTTTGTTCTCCGGATCAATTATAATGTTGTAAACTACATCCGGTGGTAACCCTGCCTCAAATCTCAAATTAAGGTTGCAAAGAGAGCCTTGTGGTACAGTGACCTGTAATTGTGAAGATTTGCTACTGTCAGTTCAGGGTATATCAAAATATTTCAACAATCTAGAAATAATTATGACCTACTGGCACATCAAACTGAGAGATGTTCCAGTAAGAAGGAAGATTTCAGCTTCCGATGTCCCAACACGATTTATCTTTTCATAATACAAGACCATCCATTAACCTACAAGCTTCATCCAATCGAGGCATGTAATCCTTCGAGTACAACTTATTTACCTTGATTTCTGGAGGATGATCAGTCCAACTAGGGTCATTTCTCCAAGCCTGGAGCTGCTTCTCCAATCTAACATCTGCAGAAGCAGCACTACATAATCCCCTAACATTCTCTGACGACATTTGAGCCTTGACATCACCACCGCCGCCCGTCTTCAAGAAACGCCCCAAATGCAGCTATTACAAGACCCAAACAGGCAAAAGTTACTTACATCTGCGTGAATAATGTCGATCGCGCGAGAAGAGGAAATTATTTTCCTGGTCAAGAAGCAACCAACCTTGAGAGAGTTCTGAATCTTATCCGGGATCTGCATGAGGCTGTGGACAAGTTTCTGCAGCCAGCCATCCGTCCGGAGCCATCCGTTCGGAGGCTCACCCCCGGGTGCCTCCTCTCTGTTCTTCCTCGTGGGCGATTCGGGGATGGATGCAACGGTCCCTGTGCTCCCCATCGGCGGGGGACGCCGATAGTGCCCCTGTGCGCCCCACCGGCGACCACCAATATCACCAAGGCCGGGTCGCGAAGCGGCGGCGCCTCCCAGGCGAATCGAGGGACGGGCCGCCTCCAAAACGCGATTGCCCCCTCCCGCTGCCGTGCCTCCTCTCCGTTCTTCGTCGCGGGCGAGCCGGGGACGGATGAGATGGCCCCGTGCTCCCACGGCCAGGGGCCAGGGGCCATGGCTCGACACGGCCAGGGGCCACGGCTCCCTCCTCCGCCGACGCGGGCGAGCCGGAGGGCGCGCAGGGCGTTGCCGGCAAGGGTGGCCTGCGGGAGCTGGCAGAGGACACGACAGGCAGGCGCGTGGGGCGCTGTCGGCTAGGGCGGCGTGCGGAGCCGGTAGAGGGCGCAGCAGGCGAGCGCGGTATGGAGGAGCTGAAGGTCGGGGGGAGCAACACTGAGGATAGGTCAGCGCCGGCGGCGGCGTTTTTGGCCAGGGCCGGTGGCGCTATGATTTTTGGTCGGGCAGGGGAATAGAGGCGCTCATCAGGATAAGAAGAAGATGGGGCTCGCTGTGGAGGAGCCGCTGTCTGCTGTGAGGCTCGATTTGGGGCAGCGCGACAACAACAAAATTGTTAACGGATGAATGGATGGCGTTACACACGTGTTGATCAGCTAGGGGGTGCTCACGTATCCCCTGATCATCGGGCTTCATTCGATATATTGTTTGTGATCGTCTTCCTTAAAATCGGTATTTCATTGCAGAAAACTAAGTTCTTCTATACTGTTGTGATCGGTTGGTAAAGTCAGGGAGCGTGCGCCAAGATCGGGGAGCATGTGCGAAAGTAGGGGCGCACACACGCCAAGATTAGACGGCTCATAGTGGGGGTAACATATCTGTAACATCACATATCTCAAGACATTTTGGTAACATGGCTGACAAAGTTCGTGGCGTGGAACGTACCTTGGCCTCGGTACAGTTACGTGTTAATATAGACGTACAGTTGTACAAGGTTTGTATCTGTTCACATGTTATACGGTATACTGGAAAGGGTATAAAGAAAACCTGTATACATATATCTAACAACCTCCCTTAATCTAAACCAGTTGATAGGTTGAGATTACGCTTGAATTCAGCAAGTTTCTTGACTGGAAGTGCCTTAGTGAAACCATCTGCCACTTGATCATTTGTAGAAATAAACTGGATGGCTAACTGATTGTTTGCAACTCTTTCTCTGACAAAATGAAATCAATTTCAATATGTTTGGTACGAGCATGAAATACTGGATTCTGAGATAATATGTGGCTCCTATGTTGTCACACCAAATGCGTGGTTTTTGTTTCAGTTTTACTCCAATTTCAGCAAGAAGAGCCTCAACCCAAATCATCTGAGCTGTAGCATTATCTAAGGCTTTATACTCAGCCTCAGTACTAGATCTAGACACAGTAGCCTGTTTCCTGGCACTCCATGACACCAGGTTTGGTCCAACAAAGATAGCAAAACCACTTGTTGACCGCCCATCATCAACATCACCTGCCCAATCTGCTTCAGAAAATCCACTAAGAAGAGTGGAGGATGATGGTTTAAATGTAATACCAAGTTTTGCAGTCTCCTTGACATATCTAAGAATACGTTTTGCGTACTGTCCAATGATCTGTAGTTGGAGCATGAAGATACTGACAAATCTTGTTGACTGAGAAAGCCAAATTAGGACGTGTGAGTGTCAAATATGGTAGAGCTCCAACAATACTCCTAAACTGTGTGTAGTCTTCAGAGCCAAGAGGAGTACCACTTGCAAAAGACAGTTGTTCAGAAGTAGACAAAGGTGTAGGAGCTGACTTACATTGACTCATACCGACTTTTGCAAGCAATTCCAAAGCATATTTCTCTTGTGTCAAAAGCAAAACATTGTTTACCCTTTTTACTTCAATACCAAGAAAGAAGTGTAGATCACCTAGATCCTTTATTGCAAAGTTCACATTCAAGTCTCTAAGAAGAGCAGATATAGCATAACTGGAAGAGCTTATCACTATGATGTCATGTCAACACCCGGATTTTTAAGTCCAGATGCCTATTATGCCGTACATCGCAATCCCAGGAATATTGTTTTTGCGAGACATAATAGATTGATATCACAAAACATCATTCATTACATACCATAATCGTCTTACAAATAGAGGATCACATGATCCAGTCTTACAACATATGGGATCTAGAGATCCATTACAAAACATGTAGCGGAAGAAACGTAGTAGCAGTTGCGGTCCATCTGTTTCACAGGCAACTGTTGACATCAGGAGTGGTCCTAGTTATCGTAGACGTCCTGCTGTCCATCTTCATTGTACTGGTTCTCTTCTTCATAGTCTGGCCATTTGAATAGCCAGGGACAAAGCCATGAGTACTTTAAAGTACTCGCAAACTAATATTAATGTAAGTACTATCAACTATGGTAAGAGGGTGCTAAGCTCTAGGTTCATTTGCATAAAGCCAGTTTTATTTCATAAGCACTTTAGTAATAAGAGATTCTTCATTTGCCTAACTTAACTCAAGTGGGAACATTAGTGTCATTTCCACAACTCTGTTCTGATTCATGTCAAATTCACCTTTCAAGTTCAAGTCACAATTCACCAGTCACATGTAGCATTTTCGAAAAATTCTGATGACGGAACAGTTTGGCCTTTCCAACCGTCCTTAACCGTGGACGCGGCTATTCGAATAGTTTTACACTCTGCAGAGGTTGTACACTTGTGCCACAACATTTGATTTCATCCGTCAAGGAAAGCCTTGAATAATCATACTCGGTATGCGGATCATCAACCATAACCTTTCACTTACATATCCTAGTATAGGCACCTCTCCCCATGAGCTTGGCCTCCCAGTGAAGACAAACCATCAGCCTGGGAACTGCACAGGGCTTGGGCCGGACATTCACGTCATTTCACTTTCAACGGAGGCAGCCTCGGCATAACCCCTATGACGCTTGTTTAGAGGGAACCCATACTAAGACACATAAACTTCCAGTTAAGCCCTACCCATAATCAGGTATTGTGGGGGTACTCAAAAATTGGAATGGTATCGCATCTAAACCCAACCATCAGTTTTTGTAAAGTTCACCATGTCATTCACAAGTCACATTCACCTTCAAAATCTTTCAATAGAATGACTCATCATTCCAGGGTTTTCAAAGTCATTTCATTTCACATGTTCCCATCTAGAGTAGTCAATTTTAGTTTTAGCACTAGCAACTAGTCATGAGGGGTGCTAACTAGCTTATAGCTTTCTAGGCTAAGGGTGATGCTCTTGTACTACTCCATAGCTAGACCAAGTGAATCATGAATCAAAAATAATCTTTGATAAACCAAAGTCAAAAAATTGTAAGGTAAAAACTTGGGATAGGATCATTAAGCATAAAGTAGAAGATCATGGTGCCTTGCTCTCGTAGAGCTTTGCACTTGGGTAACTTGCAAGAATATTAGCTTTGCTTGGTTGGTGTACTGATCAAAGTGGTCTTCTTCTTCCTGGAAGTAGTCCTCCTCCTCCTGGTACTCCTCGGTACTAGCGTCTAAAAACGGATACGAGGTAACAATCACCAATCAAAGCTTAAGAGCTAGGCTAAGCACACAATTGGTTCACACAAGCTATTCATCACAACATTATTATCATGTTGGTTGACTTTATTTTCTTCTTAAGAAAAATAATTTCCTCTCATTACAAATATTGATTAGGGTTTCTATTTAGTTCTTTGAGAAATAACTTCCTCTCATTGAATCTTGTTAAGATTTAATCTCCTCAAATAATAATGTATGAACTCCTATTGACCAAGGTCAATACTTCATAATTATCATTTGGGAAAATGATTTAAATGAGGTAATATACCTCATGCAATTTAATACTATCTCATTAATAATTTAATATCACCAAATAATATCACATGAGATAATATAGACCAAGGACACTACCTCATGTTGAGTTATTTGAGACAAGATTTAATTGAGAGAATATCTCCCATATGATTTAATAAATATTTTTGGATAATTTAAATGGACTAGAAATAGCCATAGAGCCTTTATTTAATCTAGACCATGATCATACAAACAACTATGTCATATTTTTACATATTCAGATAGACAATATGAAAGGTGATTTTTGAGAGTTGGATTCAACTCAAAAACATTTTTGGTTGATTTTTAATAAATGTTTGAAATTTGAAAAGTCCCTGCCTTGTTATTTTTATCACATTAATTCTACAATGGATCTAGGGTTGAGACCAGTGGGGTTGGGTGAGCTCTTCACAAGCTTTCCAACAATACCAAATTCATAGAATTTGGCCCAGTGGATTTAATTTTATTCAATTTTGAAAACAGCATCAGCAAGCAATTTGAATTAAACTGAAAATCAAATTTGAACTGATTCGGCCTGGCGGGAAAGCTTAACGGGCCGAAACGGTTTAAAAATGTGAAAGCCAGCCCACCACGCGTCTCGCACGTGTGGGCTTCCTGACGAGGTGGGCTCCACCCGTCAGTCTCTCTTTAAACCGCGAATCGGTACGCAGGAGGTGAGCCGTAGGATTAGAATAGAGATCGACGGTCCACGGCCATCGCCGTCTCCGACGAGATGCGGGCTTGCTGGCAGCGAGGGTCGGGGGTTGGATAGCTCACCGGAGCTCCGGCGGTCGGCGGCGAGGTGCACGACGATGTTGTCGATGACGGCGGTTCGTCTGGTACTGGCGGCGTCTCCGGGGATGGCGTCAATCTCCGGCGAGCTTCTGCGGCGGTCACGGGCTCCGACGATCAAATTGAGTGGCGGCGGTGGCTAATGTGCAGCAGCGAGTGGACGAGGAGGGTGAGGGAGGAGAGGGGAAGGCGCTGGTGTGGTGGATTGAGCGAGGGGAGTGCCCCTTTTATAGCGGCGCGAGGGTCTGAGGCGCGGCGGAGGTGGCAATCATGGCGACGCGTCTACAGGGGCGCGGAGGCACTGGTGATGAGGCGCGCGAGTTGGCGATGTCATGGCGGTCATGCCAGGCGTGATTGCGGTGAAAACGAGGCAAGGACGAGGGCAGGAGAGTGATGAAGGCTGGCAGTACCGCGGCGGTGGTCGTCGACGAGGTCGTCGTCTACAGCGTTCCCGCGGGCAGGTGGGCATGTCCTGGTGTCTCCTGGTGGCGTGGCGCAGCTGCTGGCGAGCGGAGAGAGCGAGTGATGGCGTAGGGCAGTGGGGCGACGTCACGGCCTGGCGCGCTCTGGTGCGTGCCCGTGCGTGTCTTGGCATGTACTGGGCGTCGCTGGGCGCGCTCGTGCCGGTGCGTGCGTTGCTCCGATTCGTCGATGGTCGTGTCTAGCGTGTCCAGCAGAGCAAGGGGAGGCTATGTGACACGGTTTGGCACGTTGGATTCGAGCAGAAAGTGAGAGAGCAAGTGTGTGTATCAAGCCATGCTCGGCATGACATGTTTCTCCAATATTTTGCACAAACCATAATGTCTCTGGTACTGGAGTGATGCAAGGAGTTGCTAGAGGTACAAAGGGTGACCTAGGGTTGATGGTTAGGGCAATAAACTGCTGGGTTTTTGAGTGTATGTAGTTGGTAGAAATGGTGCACCCAAGGTGCTCGGTAAAATGGCCGCAAGAAGGTAAATTTGGAATTTTTCAGTGAATTTTGGTGGAGTCAATTCATTTAATATTTGAAGCATAATGGTGGTGGTGGGGTGAAAAATGGAGTTGGTTTGTGAGATTTCAAATTTGGCACCATCTAGAATTTGTTTCAATGTTGCCACTTGGCTTGATCATAATTTGAAATTTAGCAAGAATTTGCAGGGGTGGTTTTGATCAAAGTTGATCACCTTGATGTGGTCTTGGATGAGGTGCAAAGAGTTGGAATGGTTTAGTTTAAGAATCTCTCAATACAGAGGCTCAAAGTGGGTAAGATGATATAAATGGCAGATTTGACCATTATCTCATGTGAGCTCAAATTGATTTCAAATTTGATTTGATTTGAGTTTCTTTGATTCAAAAAGTGTTCTTAAGTGTTTAGTAACATTATACAACTAATGGCACAAGCCAAATTGGCCTAGGTCCAAGTTTTGCAAAATGGCCATAAGCACATGTATGTGTTGAATTGTGATTTTTCTTATTTTCTTCTTTTCTTTTTCTTTGCTTCACTTAGGCATGGGTTAGTGTTTATTTAGTGTTAGATTGAGTTTGGTAAAGGTTTCAAACCATTTGGGTAAGGTATAAGGGCATAGGTCAAGATTTGTCATTATGGCTATGTGCCACATATGCCTCTATGCATATTTTTATTTTCTTTTTATTTCACCTTAGATTTAGTTGGTAAATGATAGGTTAGGTTTGTTGAGGTTTTGCAAACCATCTAGCAAGGTAGAACATGGCCTAGTTCATTATTTGCAAAAATAGCCATAGGCTTACCTAGGCCTTTTCTTTTTAATTTAATTTCTTTTTATTTTGTTTTCTCTTGGATGGTGAAATGAAGGGTGAGGTTTAGGGTTTTGGAACATTGGATAAGCATACCAACAATCATCATGGCAATAACACAAGGATTAAGTATGAGCACTATGCATAGTCATTGATTCAATAAAAGTTTGTGTTGGTTCTCATTTTTGGAAAAAGTAAATTCCTTTTCTCTTTGTTTTAAAATTTGGGATGTTACATGTCATCAACATATACTAAAACAAATATAGTGATACCTGACTTCTGGAACAGAAATAATGAGGTGTCAGCCTTGGATGGTGTAAATCCAAGAGCACGTAGTTTTAAGCTCAATCTGGAATACCAGGCTCTAGGTGCTTGTTTCAATCCATATAATGTCTTGTCTATCCTGCAAACATGATGTGGTGTATGTGGATCCTCAAATCCAGGAGGTTGTTTCATATAGACCTCTTCTTCCAAAACACCATGAAGAAACACGTTCTTGACATCTAGCTGCCTAAGACTCCAACCTCGTGACACAGCAATAGACAAAACAGTTCTAATGGTGGCAATTTTAACTACTGGACTGAAAGTATCCTCATAATCAATTCCATATCTTTGCTTGAATCCATTAGCAACTAACCTTGCCTTATCCTGTCAATAGATCCATCTGCTCTTTTCTTGATACGGTATACCCACTTACAATCAATAATATTCCTGTTGTTGTTTGGAGGTACAAGATGCAAAGTTTTATTTTCCATTAGTGCAGTATATTCTTCCTCCATTGCTTTGCGCCAGTTCGAATCACCAAGGGCCTCATGAAGGGTGGATGGTTCACCTGTGGAGGAAAACATGACATAGCGAATTGTACCATCTGTAAACTGTTTTGGTTGACTTATACCTTTCTGAAGGCGTGTGCGAACACGTGGAGGAGACACATCCGGGGATGATGGAGGAGAATTTGTTGGCATGGTTGCTGCAGAGTTGTGCACAGAATTTTCCCCACCAGAGCTGGCCGCAGAAGATCCGGTGGAATCACCAGCAGCAGCCGACAGCGACGGCTGTGATGGTGACGGGGGCACTGACGCGTGACTTCCAGGAGGAGAGCCAGCAGGCGAGGCGCGAGGTGGCGTCTGGGGATTCGACGGAGGCGTGTGGCCTCCACGCTCAGCATGCATGGATGGGGACCGCTGGCCAGATGGCGAGACGGCACTGGCCAGGCGCGCGTGGCGACCACGCGCAGGAGGGGACCAGTCGGCAGCAAAGGATGTGTTGCTGCCACCTGCATGCGGATCGGCTCCGGGATCCGTGTCGGCGGAGGAATGTTCCTCAGTATCTTCATCAAATTCTGTGCGTCATTTTCTGCAGAACCTTGAACATCATTTTGAGCAGCATTTTTAGCACGGTTTGGCACCGAATCTTCGCCAGTAGCCTTAGGGACCTGCGACACATTAGTAATAGGCACAATAGGCACATAATCATCAGTTGTATTTGCACCCTCATGAGAGCTAGAGGTGGTAGATGGAAGAAGGAGAATTTCTTTCCGAAGGAGTGGACCGGCATTTGGACGCAAGGAGGCAAAAGGGAACACATTTTCATCGAAGACAACGTCTCTAGAGATATAGACACGTCCAGTGGACATGTCAAGGCACTTCACACCCTTATGTAGGGGACTATACCCAAGAAACACACAACGTGTGGAGCGAAAAGCTAACTTGCGAGTATTATAGGGGTGAAGGCAAAAGTTAGGCCAGCAGGCGCAATCCAAAACACGAAGGGCATCATAGTTTGGTTTAATGTGGAGAAGACGTTCAGCAGGAGTTGAAGGTCAATGACTTTGCTAGGAAGAAGATTAATGAGGAATGTGGCAGTAAGAAAAGCTTCATCCCAGTACTTTAGAGGCATAGAGGCATTGGCAAGTAAGGCAAGCCCTACTTCAACTATATGTCTATGTTTTCTTTCAGCGGCGCCATTTTGTTGGTGAGCATGTGGGCATGAAACATGGTGGGTGATGCCAACTTTTTGAAAGAATGCGTTCAATTTTTCATACTCACCCCCCCAGTCAGTTTGCATAGTTACAATTTTCCTAGCAAACTTGCGCTCAACATATTGTTGAAAATTAAGGAAAGCTTGGTAGACATCAGCACGACTTTTGAGCAAATAAATCCAAGTGAATTTACTGAAATCATCAATAAAGCTTACATAGTATAAATGTTTTCCAGCAAAGGGAGGTGCAGGGCCCCATACATCAGAGAAAATTTGTTCTAAGGGAACAGTAGATCTACTACTAGATGTAGGATATGGCAACTGGTGACTCTTTGCTAACTGACAAGAATCACAAACATATGGAGTACTCTCCGGGGTGTAAGCTATTTTATTTGTCCTGAGAACTTGTTGAACCACAAATGAAGAGGGATATCCTAAGTGGCGGTGCCATGTAGATGAAGACGGCTTTATTGTGATGTATGCATGCTTGGAGGGCACAGTAGAGGTAGGCATCAAGGGATATAAGCCTCCATAGCATGGGCCTCTAAACAGAATGCGTCGAGTTTCCTGGTCCTTAATCACAAAAAAGAAAGGATGGAACTCAATAAAGACATGGTTATCAAGGGTGAATCTATGAACAGATAAAAGATTTTTGGAAGCACGGGGCACATGGAGGATATCATTGAGATTGAAAGATGTATGAGGGGTGCATAAAACTGAATGACCAATGTGACTAATATGCATACCTTTTCCTTCAGTAGTGCGGACCTGATCTTGACCATGGTAAGTAGCATGAGTGGAGAGCTTATTCAGCTCATCAGTGATGTGGTCGGCGGCTCCTGTATCATAGTACCAGGTTGTGTCTACTCCATGAGAGGCAAAGTTGGCATCCTTGTGAGTTTCCTTTTGTCCACGGTCACCATTATCATGCCGATCATCACGGCGATCATCACCATAACGCCACCAAAAATCTTTTGCAGGGTGACCATGTATGTCGCAGATCTGGCAGGTTGTGTCCACGTAACGCGTGGGCTGACGATCTCGACGACGCCCACCATTATCATCACGGCGGCGGTCTTGATAGCCTCCACCACGGTAGCCACCATGGTGACCACCTCCACCCTGCCCACGCCCATCATCATCACGACGGCGAGGACGATCATCATGCCAACGATCCTGGCGATCACGGTCATCACGCCAACGATCCTGACCGCGAGACGGAGCACCACCTCCACGGCGAGCCAGACTAGCAGAGGAAGTGAAGGCGTCCGGTTCATCTACTTTGTGCATGCGATCAAAGGCTTGTACTTGGCTAAACAAATATTAGAGGGTGGTATTCGGGTTGGCACGAACGGCGGTGATGAGGTTGTTGTAGGTGCCACCAAGGTTCTTCAGCACGTACCAGACAAGTTCGTCATCATCTACGGGCTTCCAGCAGCTGTGTGTTCTTGAGCAATGGCCTTCATCTTCGAGAAATACTTGTCGACGGTCATGTCACCCTTCTTGGTTTCAATCGGGGCAGTGCGCGGATGCTGCACCCTGGATTTCGATGCGGCAGAAACATGGGCGTTGATGGTAGCCCACGTCTCGGCGGAGTACTTAGGCCCGACGACATGTACTAGAACATCAGGTGACAGGGCATTAACGAGCCAACGAAGGACCTGTTGGTCTCGGGCGATCCAAGTCGCATAAGCAGGATTGGTGATTGTAGCCTTCTGCTGGTTAGCATCTTCGGTTTCAAGAGTTTCCACCGGAGCTTGGTCGCGACCCTCAACGAGATCAAGGACACAGGCACCCTGGAGCGCAGGGATCACAAGTGCCTTCCAGACGAGGATGTTCTCCCGCGTCAACAGCTGCGTGGGAGGAGCTCCAAGAGCTGCAGTGAGTGCCATGACGGAAGAGGAGGAAGCCATCGGTGACGATCTCAGGGTTTGGGCGACAGCGGCAAAGGAGCTGCGGCGGCGACGAAATTTCTTGTGTGTTTTGGCTTTTGGTTTGATCTAGGGTTTATGGCGGCGGCGGCTAGAGAGCGGCGGCGGCAGGTTTTGGCTTGAGATTTGTTGTAGGTCTTGGCTTGATCTTGGTTTGTATGTGTGTGTGTGTGTGTGTGTGTGTGTGTGTGTGTGTGTGTGTGTGGCGGCGACGGCAGGGATCTGCATGACGGCGACGAAGCTTGGCGCGGCGGCGGCGGCTGAACACAGCGACGGCGGCGGCTGAACACAGCGGCGGCGGCGTGATATTGGCAGCTAGGTCACGGAAGAGAGGAGCTCTGATACCATGACAAAGTTCGTGGTGTGGAACGTACCTTGGCCTCGGTATGGTTACGTGTTTTAATATAGGCATAGAGTTGTACAAGGTTTGTATCCGTACACATGTTATACGGTATATTGGAAATGGTATAAAGAAAACCTGTATACATATATCTAACAATGGCATGCTAAGACTGCTCATAGTGGGAGTAACATAACTAGTAACATCACACATCTCAAGATATTTTGGTGATATGGCATGCTAATAAATGAAGAAAGAGAGTGAGGTGGTAACTAGATATGTTACCATAACAAAGACACACCTCAAGGCAAGATGAGTCTACAACATAATAAATGATACAATGCATGGCACCATATATAAGTTACTACCCACTATGAAGGTAATAGTAACCTAGACTAGTAACATGGCATACGTTACTAGTCTAAGTTACTCCCCACTATGACCAGCCTAATAAATGAACAAAGAGAGTGAGGTGGTGTAATATCCCAGGTATTGGGGTTACAAAAAAAAGAGGAAACAGATGTGTGCATTGCATTCATGCATAGAAAATCTGGGGAATTTTCGCGCTTTAAAGTAAAACAAGTCACAATGAATCGAAGTTTCACTTGACCTTGGTGGAATTGAAGTAGCTCATCAAGTCAAGCGCTATAAACTTCAATGTGACTTTACTAAAACCTTGTTTTGGGTAGAGATGATTTGATCTAAGGGGTTAGATCAAATGGAATTAAAACCAACACAAGAACATATGAATCAAGGAACAATTACTCGGATCTTATTAAAGATCATAACATTGAATTCCTTGCCATAACCTAAGAACATCAATCTATTTGGAAATCAAGTAACAATAATTGGAGAAACTATTCTTCACTTATCTTCTCCATGTCTTAAACTAATCCATGCACTTATCATAAACCCTATGATATCCATTCTACTCGTAACCTTGGAAACAAGACAAGGATATTCAACTTAAGAAATATATATTCTGCCCTATTCCAAATAGTTTTACATCACACCCAGAGAGGTGAGAGTTAT
Organism: Lolium rigidum; assembly: GCF_022539505.1. Classification (NCBI taxonomy): domain Eukaryota; kingdom Viridiplantae; phylum Streptophyta; class Magnoliopsida; order Poales; family Poaceae; genus Lolium; species Lolium rigidum. The sequence continues at coordinate 166,830,734 of NC_061514.1, forward strand.
ATTATAATTATTAAAGAAGCAATAACAAAACTTGAGTTAAACCTTGGATATACATCCAAGTATTCAAATCATCATCTTCAAGACAACCCTAGAGAGAGATAACCATTAATGTTAAACATAGATCTTGATGATCACATCAACCTCTATGGAGCCTAATATTAGGTTAGCATTGAAGTCCTTCCCAAATGAGAGAGACCATCCATACTAATCCTAGTTCTATCTATTCAAATATCCAAATGGTTAAACCATCAGTTCTTGAGGGAACTTTAAGTAAATATCTCAGGCATTTCCCTGGGATATAAAACTATTGAGATAACCATGACCATGACCATCCTAGAAAGTAAAATAGAAGTGATATATCCTAGTTGATCAAGACACTGCTTGATCATGGAAGTGAGAACCCATTCCATTAGAAATAATTTAGGAAGCCAAATCTTGATCATTATAAATTGAGTGATGACCATAAACCCTAAGAACTTGAGGTAAATATATCAAGAACAAGTGGATCATGTCTAACCATGATCATGTTCTTGATGTATGTGAGGATAAGTTAAACCCTACTAGAATAAGTAGATTTCATTCCCACATGAAATTATAGGAAGATAACTAGTAAGCAACCCTAGGTTTATATCTTATCTTTTACTTGTGAACCATTTGGTGATCATAAGTAGAATCCTACCATACCTATATTTCATAAAACAAAGAACCTAAGAAAACCTTAGAGTAAAATTCCATATTTAATATGGTGAGAAACCATTCATCCATAAGACCAAAGTTAACTATAAAAAGAACTATAACCAATGTAGTTAACTTAATGATAAATTAAGGATAATAATTGTAGTTAATTGGTAGAAGATAAAACCAATTCTCAAATCCTTAGTAATTAAATGAGCACAGAAGCAATTAAGAAAGTAACCATATTATCTTGGTTAGGGGAGATTAACCCTAGCACATGCAATATGATGTCATCCCATCTCTATAACCAGAATTGCAACCTCAATAATATCTTATGCTTGAATTCATGAACATAAGAAACCCCGTGCTACATTTTATAATTAAAACCCATAAGTGGTGATCAACCACTTATCATTATGACCAAGACCAAACCCTGATGAGAGTAATACCTACTCTAAGTATTTCAAGGTGTTATTAAAATAATAGTACAAGTAATAAACTTGAAATAGAAATTAAGATAAACCTCACAAGACCTTAACAAGCAAGTGCTCACATAAATTCATGTGTAAGTGACCAACAATCTCAAATGAGAGATCAAGTCCCTAGTGACATTTTAGCACATGAAATTATGCCATCCAAATCACTCTCTTATTTGAAATTCATAAATAAACATTACTTTGGAATTGTTTCTTGCAAGATAAAAACCAAATAAAACTCTATATATCATTAAGTAAGATCAACAACCATTGGGAAAGTAATTTGGATATTTCCAAGGGCAATATTCAAACTAATGCATATATGGTTATTTAATTCAAATCCCAATAGTAATTAATAAATCAATGCTCTAGTATTCCTATTGAATTTTATAATACACCACAATAATCTTTAAAGTATCCGCAGTGCCTTGTACTAATAATTGTATGAATCAAATAAGCAAGATCTGCAAAATAGAAAGGAATTCAAATTAGAATTCAAAACAGAATTATAAAACAGAAAAAGAAAACAGAAAAGAAAATAAGAAAAAGAGGAGGCTTACCTATCGGGCCACCCCAGCCCAGCAGCAGCCTGCATAGCAGTCCAGCGCAGCAGCCCAAACTTCTCAGCCCAGCACGGCCCAGACCAGCCCACCATACCCCTTCGTAAAAATTAACGAGGAGGAGTTCATCCTCATCCTCCCCGTGAGCTGGAGGGCAGCACGACGCCGTGATCGCCTTCTCCCTCGCGCTGGCAGCCTCTCCTAGCTCGACGTCGTGACGAGGCGCGCGCCCTGGTGCCGTATAAAAGCCCTGGACGAAATCTCGCCCAATCTTCTTCCTCCTTTGCTCCGTTTTCTTGCCCTGCCGAAACCCTGGCCGCACCACTTCACCATTACCGCCGGCGATGGAGACCTCCCCAGGTCAAGCCGTGACCACCACCGGGACCGCCGTCCTCGACAAGCTACTCTCACGGGAGGAATCGAGTTGAGGTGCCCGAGATCGACGCCGACGATCTCATCTTCTCCGGCGTCGGCATCAACCAATTCCGGCGAACCTGGCCGTCTCCGGCCAAGCCGTCAAGCCCGGCGTGCTCCTCGGTGAGCTCCTCGTACCTCACAGCATCCCTAGCTCGCTCAATCATGCGCCGTAGTGGCGTCACACCTTTCACTCGCGAGCACCGCCGCTCGGTCTCGCCGTCGACGCTTGCTCCGGCGACCATTTAGGAGCAGAGCTAGTATCATTGTGTTCACCGCGGCGAGCTGAACCTAGTGGTGTGTTTATCTCGTCCGCGGGAGCCCTGGAGCGGCGGCGCCGTTGCCGTCTGATCGCCGGCAGTGAGCCCTGAGCCACTCCTTCGATTTTGACTTGGTCCACGCTTGCGTGGCAGCCAACGTGGATCCCTGGCCCACCAATCAGTCACTGGGTATAGGCTAGTCCGGGTACATTTAGTAGTTTCAGCCATTTTCTTTTAATTTCATTTCAATAATTACTGCAACTTTGCACATTTATATAAAATTAATAATAACTCAGAAAAATGAAAATAAGATATCAAAATTCTTAGAAAAGTAAGCTCTATCCAATAAAAATATAACATGAAATTTTTATTTTTAATAAAAATTCAATTATTTTATACTTGTTATTTAAGCCCTAATTATTAATTCTAAATTCAATTAAAATTCAATAATTAGGAAAACTTTCCAAATTAAACAAAAACCAGTAAATAAATAAAGAAAACATTAAAACTAATTTTCTTTATTTATTAATTTGTTAAATCCTTATTATTGGAATTTAAACCCTGATTAATAATTACCTTAATTATTAGATCTTGAAAATTAATAAAATACCAAATCCAATATTATTATTTCAAATTTATTATTAGCTTCAACTTTATTAAGGAAGTTATCAACTTATGAACTAAATAGTAATATTGCAACCCTAGTTCCATATGGTAGAAAAACAGGAATTCATCATTTCATGTGTAAACCCAAAACCCTAATTCAGTTTAGAAACCCTAGTTCCATTATTACATGTAAACCCTAAATTGCTTCTAACCTAAACCATAGATTAGAACATGTGATCATGATACTTTACTTTCAAACAAAGAACCATAATAGCAACTAAATAATTGTCATGATCACATAAAATGTAAGAACCCTACCACTAGATAATTGCTATGCTCTCATCTAAATAAAACTTGTTGATCTAGTAGGATCAATCAAGTGTAAAACCCTAGTTCCTATTCCCAAGACCACCATCTTTAACTATCCATGATTAGCATCACATCATTGTGAGGAAACCAAATAGCAACCATGCTCATTATCTTGCATTACCTAACCATACTCCACTAAACCCTATTAGTGTAAGATGATTATTAGTCATCTTACTTAGGAGTCAACTATTCCTTAATTAGTAATTCCAATAGCAAACCCTAGACAACCTTAAAACCTAATTGAGATACTTCTTACAACTTAAGAAGTATGTTCTTCAAAAGTTATTCTTTTGAAGAAAATAAGGAATCATCATCATGCCTTATAGGACCTACAAACCCTAACTATCTATCACCAATCAGGTATGCCAACCCTGATAGCAATCATATACTATTAATTGCTTAAGATACTTATGATTCACTAAAACCATACAAGCCCTAGTGGTTGGTGAATCAAACATCTTTAGGATCTATCTACTCCTTACCCCGAAACTAGTTGGAACCCATAATCAACCATAGAACTCCACCACCCTAATTATTATACTTGTTCTTTATTAAAGAACATGTTCTTCAAAAGTTATTCTTTTGAGATATATAATAAATAATCATCAACCATGCACTATAGGACTTAAAATTGACAACTGCTCTTTACTTATTATACAACCACTATTCCTTGATGTGTATTATTGTTACTAGGCATTTGACCACTTGCTTATGATTCTAAATCAACACAAACCTGAATAAGAACCTTGTTTGTAAATCACTCTAAAAGTGCAACACACCTTGAACTAATCATTACCACTCACTAATCCTAAATCATCGGGGTTAGGTCACGCTTAGAGCGATTGTATCTCATACTTATGCATTATTGCATCCTTGCCAATCTTTTAAACATCGTCCTTACGGACGATGATGCTATTTCAGAATTTGGAGTTATTGCGCACCGAAGACCTTGTCTGCATAATCTTGCAGTCAAGAAAGGCAAGTTCATCGCTTGCTCATGTCATTTGAGTATTTTTACCAAATTACTTGCAAAGTACTATGTTTATCACTATTGCATAAAAACCAAAACCACTATTTTCATAACTATGAATATGACTATGTGGTGGGCAATGGAACCATGGATTGTGTTGATATGGTGGAGGTTCCATTGCAAGGGTTTATATCCATCTAGGATTAAACACCAAATGTCGTCCAGTGATTCTTGTGCCGCAATACCCGTGTTAACCATAAGATCCGGAGTGGGACGGAGTAGTCAAGAGTGTTTCCACCTCTCGTTCATCAACGGATGCTCATTACCGGTGCACATGATCTTGCGAGACATGATGCAGGGGTGGGAACCCGTAGAAGTCCCAACGGTAATGGGGTCTATGATGGGTTGCAACTGCCGGCGTAGGAATGTATGGTAGAGCCCTGCATTAATTGACGTCGTGGTCGGAGTCCACCCTGAAATCTATGGGAATAATGGGGCCGGCGTGGACCCAGGGTCGGAGTTTGCAACAAAGGGTGGGTGTTAGCGGAGGAACATGATTGGCTAGACCTTATACCGGGCCTCACACCATAGGAAGTGTGGACAAGCCTGCAGCTTGGTTGGCACCAAGGTTAAGATCTCTTATGGGTAAAGCAACACACCTCTGCAGAGTGTAAAGAACCGTGACCTGTCACTCCCTGTTCCGGGATATGGAACTGCGAACGCTGCCGGAAAGGAACTCCATGAAGTTCTAGTAAACCGGTGAAGGCTGACGGACATGGTTCTTCTGAATAAAAGCAACCCTTTTGAAGAAATGATTATGAAAACTTGCATTGGTATTAGACTTTCTGGTCTAATGCTGTAGCTAATGCATTAAACACCCCTTTCCTATAATGAACTTGTTGAGTACGCTCGTACTCATCCCACTCTTAAATCCCCTGCTTAGATATGGAGGCATCGAAGGAGGATCTCCAGTGCAACTCGAAGGCCGAGGAGTCAACAACTACTTCAAGAGACAGGACCCTGTCAGAGGAGTCAGATACCACATCCAACAAGGAGAAAACCTAGTTTAGCCATAGAAGGGAACTAGCTTCCTAAACCTAGCTCCAATTTAGCTAGAATCTATTCTTAGCCCCTATAGCTAGTTAAATACTCTACAAATAGAGTTCGTGATAAGACTAGACTACGAGTCGTTCTCCTGGAGTTTATTTGCGCGTTTACCTCATTGTAAAGTAGGAGGCTGTGATGATCTTCTGTAACAAAGTCAATGTTGTAATTCTATAGACATGCCTTGGACCCGCATATGTTTCTGTTGTACCACTCTGAGCGATATAATACTAGTGGAACGTTGTTTCATTGGTGTTATATCAGACTTGCATACTACAACATGCAGTGGTATGCCGGGTCACCACAGTTGGTATCAGAGCAAATGCTTTGACCCTAGGATTAAAACCCTTAAAAGGAGACCTATAGGATTGGTAGTGTCTATACGAAGTTGTCTTAGTTAAACCAAATAATTCTTATGACTTGAGATGGATATTCACTTGAGAATAATCCTGACACACTTGAGTCAACATTTCTTACCTACCTTCCTTAAGTAAAGTTAGTTAGCTAATCCCAAATATGTAGCACATCATTAAGTCCTTAAACAATAGATGAGTAGATTACAGTTGGTATACAATACATGGTAGTCCAAAGAGAGGATACAACCATAAGGAAGATATCCTATTGGAAGATGTGTACCAACACATGTAATTGGTAAGTAAATTATCCAAACGTGTAAAAACAACTGATAGTAAGGAATTAATATGAGTTATGTGAGGTAGTATAGACCATGATGAGTCAATCATGGGAGGTAAGGAAGAGAAATAGGAATAATATATGACTACTTACATGGTAGAGATAGAAATCATATATGATACACCTGAGAATCATAATGTGATGGATTAGAACATCATAAATATTTAGGAGAAGTACAATAAGAAGTCAAGTGCTAAACAATAGTACAAGAATTGTGTTCCGAAACAATGGGAAGTGTGCCAAGCACATCATGATCATAGTTTTATGATAGAAACACTTGGAAGTATAGGAGTTGTATCTTAATAGATATGTATTCAGAGTAGCCATGTTAGAACTCAATGTATCATAGGAAGTAGTCCTCAATAGCACTTATATATGGTATACCACTTTATTAGAACTTCCAAAGAAAACTAGGTTAACCTTAACCATCCCAAACCACTTTGTTTCAAGTTTATCTCATTGCAAATGTGCAATTAAGGTAAATGTTGAGATAAATAGTAGAAATCCACATATTTGTGCTAAGTATCACGATACAGACCTATCTTATGTGGTGTTATATACTACACATCAGAGCCTGATGTTTAGAGATGTCTTACTCAACAATCATATTCAGGCTTATGATGGTGTGTACTATAAACACAAAGCTGAATCTTCTTGGATTTTATTGGACTTTCATTGATTGACTAGGTCCATACATGAAGTTTGACTTTGATATGCAAATGCATGTTGCAATATCAAGTTCTTACTTGGTGCTATAGATCTAGAGGGTAATGGTATTCGTGTGAGGAAGTGACGAATTCTGAAGATTCTGAAGACAAGATGAAGTTTCATCAGAAAAAGGAAGCAAAGTTGTGGGAAGTAACCACAATACTCTGAAGGAAGTACAATCAGAAACTCATGCTTACCTCAATAGAGGAGTACGTTAGTACGAAAGAAGCATGAAGGTGAGAAAGTTAATGATTATGGTGAAGCTCAAGCAGATCCATAATTAATATAGAAGAGGGAATGCATGGGAAATCACCTTGGATACTATATTCATAGTGGTTTTCTTGCAAAATAACCCTGAAGAGAGGAAGATGACCTATAAAACCATAGCAGATATAAGAAGACCATAATTGATATCAGAAGACCACAATTGGTATAGGATAAATACTGCGAGATAAAGCAGAAGATGTCTCGTCCAGTTGATCAGAACCTATAATAGAATTCATTTTTAGATATCAAATAGCCACAGTTGGTATAATAACCACAGCTGGTATCAGTTGGTATTACGAATAGTCCACGATTTAATTATTTGTAACAAAAGTTTGTGAACAAATAAAAAAATCTTGTCAGCCAAATAGCTAGATCTATAATCATTTAGTCGAAGGATTCACATTGGATGTCCACAATTGAGTGGATACACCACAAACATTCTTCGCGAGACCTTAGAACAAGTACAAACCATAAGCTAGACCCAGACTAATATTCCAATCATAAGCTCAATAGTTGGAAGAAAAGGAGTCGAAGAACATAAGTAAACTCTAAGGGGTAGAGTAAAGATTGAGTTGGATGTACAATGACTCAATACTTTGAGTAAGATGGAGAAGAAGGTCTGAACTGAGAGGAAGTTCGATCTTATTTTCATAAGATTGTTGAACACTACTTTTAGAAGGATGTCAGACCAGAAGCCGAGGTTCATACCTCGAGGACGTAAGAAGTGGATTATAACTTGAGCAAGTAAGTAATATCTACTCAGAAGTACTTAAGCTCAAGTAAGTCAAAGATAAAGAAGTTGGACGAAGGAAATATCAGAGACCAAATATAGCTCAAGGAGGTCAAAGACTGAAGGGATTTGACCATACCAGAATCAGAGACTACATGAAAGATTCCTTTCATGGAACCTAAATGAATCTAAAGAGTTATAGGTATCAATTATAAACCATGATTGGATGGACTATATAAGTCTAATCCATTATTAGAAAAATAAACCATCACGACCAATTCCATAATTAGTACCTTATTAAGCACCATTACTGCAATTTTGGTAGTAAGGGAAAAACAAAGACCTATTTTATCAAATAGGAGATTGTTATCCAATTAGTCCTCAATTAAGACTGTCAGGACAAGAAGAAGTCCCAATCATTGAATATTCAATGAGAAAGGAAACAAGCTTATAATATTGGAGGAAATCATGGAAGTAAAGGAAGTAATAGTTGTTGGATGTCAAACACTAATGGATTCCAGGAAGAATCTGGACAAGAGATGTATTCAATTATATCCAGTAAGATCACCATGGTGTTCTAGAAAAGATTTAGTCTGCACAAGTCAGATCCACACTCCGAAACGTGAGAGAGATCAAACTTCGAGGATGAAGTTTAGTTTAAGGGGTAGAGACTGTAATATCCCAGGTATTGGGGTTACAAAAAAAAAGAGGAAACAGATGTGTGCATTGCATTCATGCATAGAAAATCTGGGGAATTTTTGCGCTTTAAAGTAAAACAGTCACAAGAATCGAAGTTTCACTTGACCTTGGTGGAATTGAAGTAGCTCATCAAGTCAAGCGCTATAAACTTCAATGTGACTTTACTAAAACCTTGTTTTGGGTAGAGATGATTTGATCTAAGGGGTTAGATCAAATGGAATTAAAACCAACACAAGAACATATGAATCAAGGAACAATTACTAGATCTTATTAAAGATCATAACATTGAATTCCTTGCCATAACCTAAGAACATCAATCTATTTGGAAATCAAGTAACAATAATTGGAGAAACTATTCTTCACTTATCTTCTCCATGTCTTAAACTAATCCATGCACTTATCATAAACCCTATGATATCCATTCTACTGTAACCTTGGAAACAAGACAAGGATATTCAACTTAAGAAATATATATTCTGCCCTATTCCAAATAGTTTTACATCACACCCAGAGAGGTGAGAGTTATATTATAATTATTAAAGAAGCAATAACAAAACTTGAGTTAAACCTTGGATATACATCCAAGTATTCAAATCATCATCTTCAAGACAGCCCTAGAGAGAGATAACCATTAATGTTAAACATAGATCTTGATGATCACATCAACCTCTATGGAGCCTAATATTAGGTTAGCATTGAAGTCCTTCCCAAATGAGAGAGACCATCCATACTAATCCTAGTTCTATCTATTCAAATATCCAAATGGTTAAACCATCAGTTCTTGAGGGAACTTTAAGTAAATATCTCAGGCATTTCCCTGGGATATAAAACTATTGAGATAACCATGACCATGACCATCCTAGAAAGTAAAATAGAAGTGATATATCCTAGTTGATCAAGACAATGCTTGATCATGGAAGTGAGAACCCATTCCATTAGAAATAATTTAGGAAGCCAAATCTTGATCATTATAAATTGAGTGATGACCATAAACCCTAAGAACTTGAGGTAAAGATATCAAGAACAAGTGGATCATGTCTAACCATGATCATGTTCTTGATGTATGTGAGGATAAGTTAAACCCTACTAGAATAAGTAGATTTCATTCCCACATGAAATTATAGGAAGATAACTAGTAAGCAACCCTAGGTTTATATCTTATCTTTTACTTGTGAACCATTTGGTGATCATAAGTAGAATCCTACCATACCTATATTTCATAAAACAAAGAACCTAAGAAAACCTTAGAGTAACATTCCATATTTAATATGGTGAGAAACCATTCATCCATAAGACCAAAGTTAACTATAAAAAGAACTATAACCAATGTAGTTAACTTAATGATAAATTAAGGATAATAATTGTAGTTAATTGGTAGAAGATAAAACCAATTCTCAAATCCTTAGTAATTAAATGAGCACTGAAGCAATTAAGAAAGTAACCATATTATCTTGGTTAGGGGAGATTAACCCTAGCACATGCAATATGATGTCATCCCATCTCTATAACCAGAATTGCAACCTCAATAATATCTTATGCTTGAATTCATGAACATAAGAAACCCTGTGCTACATTTTATAATTAAAACCCATAAGTGGTGATCAACCATTTATAATTATGACCAAGACCAAACCCTGATGAGAGTAATACCTACTCTAAGTATTTCAAGGTGTTATTAAAATAATAGTACAAGTAATAAACTTGAAATAGAAATTAAGATAAACCTCACAAGACCTTAACAAGCAAGTGCTCACATAAATTCATCTGTAAGTGACCAACAATCTCAAATGAGAGATCAAGTCCCTAGTGACATTTTAGCACATGAAATTATACCATCCAAATCACTCTCTTATTTGAAATTCATAAATAAACATTACTTTGGAATTGTTTCTTGCAAGATAAAAACCAAATAAAACTCTATATATCATTAAGTAAGATCAACAACCATTGGGAAAGTAATTTGGATATTTCCAAGGGCAATATTCAAACTAATGCATATATGGTTATTTAATTCAAATCCCAATAGTAATTAATAAATCAATGCTCTAGTATTCCTATTGAATTTTATAATACACCACAATAATCTTTAAAGTATCTGCAGTGCCTTGTACTAATAATTGTATGAATCAAATAAGCAAGATCTGCAAAATAGAAAGGAATTCAAATTAGAATTCAAAACAGAATAATAAACAGAAAAAGAAAACAGAAAAGAAAATAAGAAAAGGAGGAGGCTTACCTATCGGGCCACCCCAGCCCAGCAGCAGCCTGCATAGCAGTCCAGCGCAGCAGCCCAAACTTCTCAGCCCAGCACGGCCCGGACCAGCCCACCATACCCCTTCGTAAAAATTAACGAGGAGGAGTTCATCCTCATCCTCCCCGTGAGCTGGAGGGCAGCACGACGCCGTGATCGCCTTCTCCCTCGCGCTGGCAGCCTCTCCTGGCTCGACGTCGTGACGAGGCGCGCGCCCTGGCGCCGTATAAAAGCCCTGTACGAAACCTCGCCCGATCTTCTTCCTCCTCTGCTCCGTTTTCTTGCCCTGCCGAAACCCTGGCCGCACCACTTCACCATTACCGCCGGCGATGGAGACCTCCCCAGGTCAAGCCGTGACCACCACCGGGACCGCCGTCCTCGACAAGCTACTCTCACGGGAGGAATCGAGTTGAGGTGCCCGAGATCGACGCCGACGATCTCATCTTCTCCGGCGTCGGCATCAACCAATTCCGGCGAACCTGGCCGTCTCCGGCCAAGCCGTCAAGCCCGGCGTGCTCCTGGTGAGCTCCCGTACCTCACAGCATCCCTAGCTCGCTCAATCATGCGCTGTAGTGGCGTCACACCTTTCACCTGCGAGTACCGCCGCTCGGTCTCGCCGTCGACGCTTGCTCCGGCGACCATTTAGGAGCGGAGCTAGTATCATTGTGTTCACCGCGGCGAGCTGAACCTAGTGGTGTGTTTATCTCGTCCGCGGGAGCCCTGGAGCGGCGGCCCCGTTGCCGTCTGATCGCCAGCAGTGAGCCCTGAGCCACTCCTTCGATTTTGACTTGGTCCACGCCTGCGTGGCAGCCAACGTGGATCCCTGGCCCACCAGTCAGTCACTGGGTATAGGCTAGTCCGGGTACATTTAGTAGTTTCAGCCATTTTCTTTTAATTTCATTTCGATAATTACTGCAACTTTGCACATTTATATAAAATTAATAATAACTCAGAAAAATGAAAATAAGATATCAAAATTCTTAGAAAAGTAAGCTCTATCCAATAAAAATATAACATGAAATTTTTATTTTTAATAAAAATTCAATTATTTTATACTTGTTATTTAAGCCCTAATTATTAATTCTAAATTCAATTAAAATTCAATAATTAGGAAAACTTTCCAAATCAAACAAAAACCAGTAAATAAATAAAGAAAACATTAAAACTAATTTTCTTTATTTATTAATTTGTTAAATCCTTATTATTGGAATTTAAACCCTGATTAATAATTACCTTAATTATTAGATCTTGAAAATTAATAAAATACCAAATCCAATATTATTATTTCAAAGTTATTATTAACTTCAACTTTATTAAGGAAGTTATCAACTTATAAACTAAATAGTAATATTGCAACCCTAGTTCCATATGGTAGAAAAACAGGAATTCATCATTTCGTGTGTAAACCCAAAACCCAAATTCGGTTAGAAACCCTAGTTCCATTATTACATGTAAACCCTAAATTGCTTCTAACCTAAACCATAGATTAGAACATGTGATCATGATACTTTACTTTCAAACAAAGAACCATAATAGCAAATAAATAATTGTCATGATCACATAAAATGTAAGAACCCTACCACTAGATAATTGCTATGCTCTCATCTAAATAAAACTTGTTGATCTAGTAGGATCAATCAAGTGTAAAACCCTAGTTCCTATTCCCAAGACCACCATCTTTAACTATCCATGATTAGCATCACATCATTGTGAGGAAACCAAATAGCAACCATGCTCATTATCTTGCATTACCTAACCATACTCCACTAAACCCTATTAGTGTAAGATGATTATTAGTCATCTTACTTAGGAGTCAACTATTCCTTAATTAGTAAGTCCAATAGCAAACCCTAGACAACCTTAAAACCTAATTGAGATACTTCTTACAACTTAAGAAGTATGTTCTTCAAAAGTTATTCTTTTGAAGAAAATAAGGAATCATCATCATGCCTTATAGGACCTACAAACCCTAACTATCTATCACCAATCAGGTATGCCAACCCTGATAGCAATCATATACTATTAATTGCTTAAGATACTTATGATTCACTAAAACCATACAAGCCCTAGTGGTTGGTGAATCAAACATCTTTAGGATCTATCTACTCCTTACCCCAGAAACTAGTTGGAACCCATAATCAACCATAGAACTCCACCACCCTAATTATTATACTTGTTCTTTATTAAAGGACATGTTCTTCAAAAGTTATTCTTTTGAGATATATAATAAATAATCATCAACCATGCACTATAGGACTTAAAATTGACAACTGCTCTTTACTTATTATACAACCACTATTCCTTGATGTGTATTATTGTTACTAGGCATTTGACCACTTGCTTATGATTCTAAATCAACACAAACCTGAATAAGAACCTTGTTTGTAAATCACTCTAAAAGTGCAACACACCTTGAACTAATCATTACCACTCACTAATCCTAAATCATCGGGGTTAGGTCACGCTTAGAGCGATTGTATCTCATACTTATGCATTATTGCATCCTTGCCAATCTTTTAAACATCGTCCTTACCGGACGATGATGCTATTTCAGAATTTGGAGTTATTGCGCACCGAAGACCTTGTCTGCATAATCTTGCAATCAAGAAAGGCAAGTTCATCGCTTGCTCATGTCATTTGAGTATTTTTACCAAATTACTTGCAAAGTACTATGTTTATCACTATTGCATAAAAACCAAAACCACTATTTTCATAACTATGAATATGACTATGTGGTGGGCAATGGAACCATGGATTGTGTTGATATGGTGGAGGTTCCATTGCAAGGGTTTATATCCATCTAGGATTAAACACCAAATGTCGTCCAGTGATTCTTGTGCCGCAATACCCGTGTTAACCATAAGATCCGGAGTGGGACGGAGTAGTCAAGAGTGTTTCCACCTCTCGTTCATCAACGGATGCTCATTACCGGGTGCACATGATCTTGCGAGACATGATGCAGGGGTGGGAACCCGTAGAAGTCCCAACGGTAATGGGGTCTATGATGGGTTGCAACTGCCGGCGTAGGAATGTATGGTAGAGCCCTGCATTAATTGACGTCGTGGTCGGAGTCCACCCTGAAATCTATGGGAATAATGGGGCCGGCGTGGACCCAGGGTCGGAGTTTGCAACAAAGGGTGGGTGTTAGCGGAGGAACATGATTGGCTAGACCTTATACCGGGCCTCACACCATAGGAAGTGTGGACAAGCTCGCAGCTTGGTTGGCACCAAGGTTAAGATCTCTTATGGGTAAAGCAACACACCTCTCGCAGAGTGTAAAGAACCGTGACCTGTCACTCCTCGTTCCGGGATATGGAACTGCGAACGCTGCCGGAAAGGAACTCCATGAAGTTCTAGTAAACCGGTGAAGGCTGACGGACATGGTTCTTCTGAATAAAAGCAACCCTTTTGAAGAAATGATTATGAAAACTTGCATTGGTATTAGACTTTCTGGTCTAATGCTGTAGCTAATGCATTAAACACCCCTTTCCTATAATGAACTTGTTGAGTACGCTCGTACTCATCCCACTCTTAAATCCCCGCTTAGATATGGAGGCATCGAAGGAGGATCTCCAGGTGCAACTCGAAGGCCGAGGAGTCAACAACTACTTCAAGAGACAGGACCCTGTCAGAGGAGTCAGATACCACATCCAACAAGGAGAAAACCTAGTTTAGCCATAGAAGGGAACTAGCTTCCTAAACCTAGCTCCAATTTAGCTAGAATCTATTCTTAGCCCCTATAGCTAGTTAAATACTCTACAAATAGAGTTCGTGATAAGACTAGACTACGAGTCGTTCTCCTGGAGTTTATTTGCAGTTTTACCTCATTGTAAAGTAGGAGGCTGTGATGATCTTCTGTAACAAAGTCAATGTTGTAATTCTATAGACATGCCTTGGACCCGCATATGTTTCTGTTGTACCACTCTGAGCGATATAATACTAGTGGAACGTTGTTTCATTGGTGTTATATCAGACTTGCATACTACAACATGCAGTGGTATGCCGGGTCACCACAGGTGGTAACTAGCTATGTTACCATAACATCACACACCTCAAGGCAAGATGAGTCTACAACATAATAAATGATACAATTCATGACACCACATATAAGTTACTACCCACTATGAAGGTAGTAACCTAGACTAGTAACATGGCATATGTTACTAGTCTAAGTTACTCCCCACTATGACCAGCCATATACACTGGTTGCTAAAAGATTTACCATTACGAAAGTCGAGAAATGTACGCCTTGGCGGGCCTCTGGAGACCATGCTGCAATAAGCTTATGAAGATGTCTCTTTTATTATTCTTCCTTACTTATGTCTTACTTATGTCGCTTTTGAAAACCCTGGTGTGTTAGTTACTGTAATATATTCCTCGGTTTTTGTAACTATATATAAGCATTTTCTACTCCGTTAATGATTTCCTGTGTTTTGTTATGAATTCATTTTATTGGCTTTGTTTTGTAAAACCTAAAAATTGTACTATCACTTATCAACCTAATTTTTATTGTTTTTATACAAATTGTAAATTTGTGTTAATTTTACGGGATCATGCGCCAAGGTGCACCATAAATCTAGTTTATATGGCTTCAACTATCTATGGCTCCTCTCTAGAAGAAACAATAAAAAAGATTATCTATGTGCATCACTAATTGTGACAACCAAACAAATGAAATAATAATTTGCCTAAACACTTACTCCCTTGAGTTGAGCTCGACAACCAAGATTGCCATGGTGTTGACAGAGGATGAGAATATTAGTGTGGCTGCGATTGGAGGGCTGGTAGGTTTATGTGGCTCATGTTGAGTTTGAGACTTCTACGTAATGGCGGTGGGGGAATCTTGGATGTGATGAACAGAGGTTGGTGTTTGGTGATTGGCAGTAGCGGCATCAGCAAGTTGCAAGTGGGGGGTGGCAGCATTGGCTGACTTCTTTGGTGGTTCTCTTCAAGTATCGAGTCTAGATTTTCAGGGTAAAAACCGAAGGTTTGACCTTCATTGATTGTACAATGATCTTGCTAAATTCATTATTTGGAGACCTTGAACTTCGTATAGGGTGAAAATCTAAGATCTATTGATTGGGTGTTGATGGTACTTGTACACTATTTCCTTCTTGGAGGCGTGACATTTGGAGATTTTCTTTAGTAGTTCGGATGTCGTTTTTGGTGGTGGTTTGGGTGCTGCTGCGAGTGGTTGATCATCGTGGTGGGACCTTTTTTTCTTCCTTGTCTTGCACCCATCACCCTTAATGACTTTCCGACATTTTGTTGACATAGAGGCTTGGTGTAACTATTATCTTAGTGGTAATAATATATTTTCTTTGTCCAAAAAGTGTATTCCAACCAGTTAGAGGATTGAATTGCTGAACCATGATATTAACCTGGTCGATCGATTGCCGGGAGTATTTCAATTTTGTGACCCGGTATGTAGGTGAATCGTGTGTGAATGCTGCAAGAAACGCATTTTTCATGGCACCCGAGCCATATATATCCCCGATTGCATGTACGCAAAGAATAGAAAAAACAAAGTTAAGCAGCAACAACAAAATAATTCCGAGTTCATAGCCATGTTTCAGACCTAACAAAACTGTTCAAACCACGCACACCACACCGAGCCGAGGGAACTAAGAAACAGCAAATGATATCGATCCCAATGAGCAACGATCTGCTAGACTGGCGAAGGGAAAGAAAGAGAAGAATGGCTTGGCAAAATTCCATATAGGAGGCCAAACGCAGCAAGAGCAAAACTGTTCAGGCGGCCTTCCCCTCGTCGCCGACCAGCTTGTCGATGAGGTCAGCCGCCTCCTGGATGGTGGTGATGCTCTGCGCGTTGTCCTCCTCCACTGTGATCTTGAACTCCTCCTCCAGCGCCATCACGATCTCGACCTGAAAACCAACCAAGCGAAACAGAGAAAACAAGGTTGAGAAAACAGTAAAACACGCCATCACTGGTGCCAAACCGAAACGACGCGAGGGAAACAGAGAAATGGCGACCCGCGCACCGTGTCGAGGGAATCGGCCCCCAGGTCGGTGAACTTGGAGTCCGCTGTCAGGTTGGCGTCGTCTTTGAGGGCCAGCTGCTGCTTGACGATATCCATCACCTTGGTCACCATCTCCGGCTTGGCCTGTGACGTTCAGATAAGATAGACGACCAGCGCGCGGTTAGGCTAACTAATGTTACAGTAGCAGCATGCCAAACTATGCATATAGGCCTACCGCGCACAAGACACGGAGGCGAAGGGATCTTCTCGACGTCGTCCTCGTCCCCATGGAGATAAGGTTCTGGCCTGAAATTCTGCCTCCCTGCAAGTTCAGTCAAATGGGAGAAGAAAACCAGAGCGAGAGTCAGAACTCATTTCCGGGCCACTGCCACAATGAACTTGCATTGCATAAATACCAAAATGTGTAGAAAGAACACTTGCCGATGACCTCTAGGAAAATTAATATCATCGTATTTCATTTTATTTTATTTTACTTTGAGACAAGCTCATTCTATTTGTGATATTAATAGGAACCGATATTTTTCGGTTACTTAAACAGAAGAACACTACATTCTTTCCTTATCTAGCTGAACTACTAAGTATTCCTAACCCCTAAGTCGATTATTGGCTCACGTAAGAGCAGACCACAAGAACCTCACGAAAGTGAAAGTACTCGCAGCATATGTAAAAATAATCAAAACAAACTCACGGCATCAAGGAGCAGGCTAAAATACTGCACAAAGAACACAAGAACAGCTGAACAGAGACAATACTGTTTCATAGCTTTGGTAGGTACTGTACTATCATGAGCACAAGACCGCGGCCGCCATTTACCTTCCAACTCAAGGCGGGCGCCGCCGTGCGACCGAACTTGGCGGAGATGGCAGACGATGGAGTAGCCATTGGAGCTGCTGCACTTAGCTCAATCAACTGGACCGAAATGGAGAGATGTAGGCAGAGTAGTAACACAGGGTGTGGCTGTGTAGATGGACTAGATGTCTAGATGAGAACCGGGGCACTCTGAAGTGGCACAATCGATTCTAGCCACCCGCTCCAGTTTACCCCTCCCGGTCCAAGTCCTATCTGCGTGTGGTGGCCTGTCCGACGAGCCAGCGTGGCGCTTTCATATCTCCTCTGTATACTACTTTTTTTTTTTTTTGCGAATACTCTGTATACTACTTGAATAATCAAAACTCGCCTTACTACGTCCCCTTCTCGTTCTCTTTTTCTTTTACACGAAACATAGAAATAGCATAGATGTAGACGGTCACATATACATAGAGACATGCTCATCTCTATGAATGCACGTATATGAATGCATTATGCATGTGTGTAACTATGAGCTGTTTTCGAGAGACTGAGTTCAAAAACCAATTCGATGAGTGTTGAGATCGACGAAATCACTATAAGAGCCTCGCTATCGATAGAAATTCCACTGACTAATATTCTGCTTTTATGAACATCAAAGTGTTATGTTGTTTCAATTTTAGTTGGCTAAGGCTGACACTGCCCTACTAATGATCCAACTACAGGTTGGTTCTCTCTTCTCACTCTCTCTATGTGTTTTCTCTATAACCATAAAGAGTGTATGTTTGCATAATAAAAATATGTGTTTAATAATAATATATTACAATTAAACTATGGTGGATGGCTGTGGTGGCGTTACACGGGGAATCTCACCTATAATCACAAATTATATCAGAACTATCTATGAGATTATTGGCAAGGCATAAAATTTAATGAGATAGCGGATATTTAGATCCAACTACCACCGTATTATTTCTTATATGTTGTATCTTTCCACGATATTTTTGCACAACACCCCTGTCTTTCCAGGATATTTCATACCTTCTTTTAAATCCAAGACATTTTCTTTTTCCTAGGTCATTCATACAGTTCCCGATTTTATTCATGGTTCATAGAATCATAGAAGTTTCTTACCAATTTTAATCCAGATTAATACGAGATGCTCACGATTAAGAGTAGTTAATTATCAAACTCTGCAGATCCAAGCAAATTTCATACAAGAAATATAAAGATATCAGTTCCATACGTGTGTCAGGTATCAAACATAGATCAATGGAGCTGTTTATTTATTTAGTTTTCATGGTAATTACATGAAAGCAAATTGTATCATAAATATAGGAACACATTGCTTTCATATAAAGTATCATCAAACATACTTATACACAAATTCATAGAAGAATCATTCAAAAGTTCACAGAAGTTCATACACAAATTCACAAAAGTTACATAGGAGTTATCTATGTTTCATCACCATAGGAAGTATCACCAGGTGCATGCAAGGAAGATTTACATAGGATTCAACATGAGATGCATAGAAGATTCTTACCCAATGCATCTGCACATATAAACAAATAAACCAAAAAATAAAAGGAACACACAAGAGAGAGAGGACTTTCAGAGAAGGTGTATCTAGACTGTCTATACTGCATCAAGATACGTGCAAGTTTTTTCCTATCAAAACACTTCTCATTTTTGTATCTCTCACATCACACAATATTTGAACTTGAAATTTTGTAGAACACTTAAAAATAAAAACTAGAATGTGGGAAAAATATTTCAATTTTTTATGCCATTATGTATATATATATATATTAAGAATTTATTTAGAATTTTAAAATAGTTTGAAATTAGATTGCAAAAAAACAAATTCTAACAAATTTTTCCCATTATACTTTTTTATTTTTGAGTGACTTGCAAAAAAAACTCGAAATATTATATAATTTGAGAGATACAATAATGAAAAAGTCAAGAAACGAAAAGGTGCGCTCCGCGCACATGCTCCAATCAAGATTTCCCAACACACAACGAGAACATCTCCACTGGCGCGTTCCAAATAGTCGCCGGCAGCCCGACATTGTCGTATGGGGTAGGGGGGGTCGGCACAACATCCTTCATTTGGGGGAGCTGCTTCCACACAGGCGCCCCGACCCCCCCCCCCTCCACCCACCCACCCATACGACAGGCCTGATAGATGATTTGAATTAAAAACTCAAATAAAAGCATTGAAATTCAAATAAGTTTTCGAATTTAATTTTTTTACAACACACGGCCACCAAATTCGAATAGGTTTTTGAATATAAAGTTTGGGCCAACATACGGCCACCGAATCGTCATTGTCGTCGTCGTGGTCACGCCTGTGTCGATGTCGATCAGCTCCTCCTGGACCTCCTCCTCACCTTCGTCCTCGTCAGCCTCTTCTTCATACTCGTCGACGGGGGGTTCGTAGACGTGGCCATCGCATATGAAGCCGGTGAGGATCTCGTACCCGGCGGCAATCTATGCAACAAGTTAGCTACTTTGAGTCGCTGGCGGTGTCTACAATGCACATAACACATAAAAAGAAAGGAAACTCACCTCATCGTCGCCCATGGACACGCCGGACGCGCTGCCGAACACCTGGTGGGCGCTCCTGCTCTCATCGGCGAAGAGGTGGCGGGAAAGGCTGGTGCCGTCTATCACATGGTCATCGGTGCTTCCCGGGTGCGTAGGTCAGACGACAAGTTCAGGTCCATGCCCAAGCGAAAGGGGTTGCTGCCCCTCGGCGCTGAATCCGGCGAGAACGACGCGTTGGGGTCGAAGGTGATCATGTCGCTATCGTCCCACTCGAGGGAGTAGCGGGCGCGGTCGTCCATCTACGACAGCCACATCTACGAGAGCGATAGCCCCTCCGCGTAGTACCTGCCTAGTACCCCGACGACGAGGGTGAGCTCGAGAAGTTGCGGCCGGCGGGCTTCTGGCTCCCTTCGGGCTGGCCGCCCAAGCTGAAGCACACTTCGGCGGCAGACGACGCTTTCGCGGCTTCAAGAGCAGCGAGGCGGCGCCTTCTGCGGTCGGCCGTCGCAAAGGAGCAGCGGTGTTTCTCATCCTCCCACGCCTCCTGCGACATGTTCGTCGGCTTCTCCTTCGGTGCCACGATGCGCGGCTTCGGCGGTGCCTTCGTACGCGCCTTCGTTGCCTTCGCCAGAGCCTTTCTCTTCGGTGGCATGGCGGCAGCGAGGGTTTTTCGGGTTGGAGCCTGGATGGGAGATGGAGCGGCGGGCGGGACAAAATAAGCAGCGGGGGGATGGGGTATTGGTGGAAAAGATGTATATTTTTGGGATGTGTGGCTAACAAGCGGCTCCCACACCCAAAAAAATCCGTACCGCCAGGCGCCGGCATGCCCGATTCGTGCCCTTCGCGAAGGGGTCGGCACGGGGTTGCCGACGCTTCTATTGGGCTCGAAAAGGCGCTCACACTTTTTGTGGCATGCTGGTGTGAGCTCATTTTCGCTGACAACCCCCAAAACGCTATCGAGGCCGCTATATGGCGCGCCGGTGGAGATGCTTTGAAGGGACATTGTATCCGGGACCTAAATGTTGAGATCAATTGTTGTCGTCCAACATCTCAGACCTCTGGAGCTCGATGAGGAGGTTGGCGTTGATTGACTTTTCTCCTCCCTTCTCAACCATGTGGGGCCCAAGCTCAGGGCCCTTCCTCAGCCGCGCTGGCAGTCGAAGGGGCTAAGAGCAACTCTAACAGAGCCCGTAAATGTTACCAGAATTGAATTTTTTCGGTGGATTTACGGGTTCCGGCCGAAAGCCGCAATGACTAGAACCTAAATCGGCGGTCGGGCCGAAAAGTTTCTCGGGGGGCCGCGAAACTATGTGCGCGGCCCCTATTTAACCACGTCGAAGAGGGGATTTGGTTCTGAAACCCTACTCCCATCTGCCGCATCCGCTCCTCCGCCGCGAAAAACCCTTGCACTCCAGCGAGGAATTCCGGCCGCTCCCTCACGATCACTGCTCCGCCACAACCTCCCCTACGTTCCCCATGGCGCGCGCACGAAGATGCGGTAGGGGAGGCGGCCGTATCGGCGGCGGAGGCTCGCCGCCTTGTCCGCCGGTTTTGCGCTCGGAGGCGAAGCGCATGAAGTGGATGCGCTCCGTGGGAGCGCGCAAGCTAGCGGCACGTGGGTGTCCATGCATGTCGACGCGCAATGGGGACGGCGAGCCCCCGTCCGGCGGCTCGTGCAGCCCGCCGCTTCTGCCGCGCCTCGACAACAGCGAAGACGAATACGACGGGTCGGCGCTTCCCCTCACCAGCGGGAACTACGCGGACGAAGCGATGGTGATCGAGCTCGCCGCCCTCGTCGTCGCCTAGGCGTCTTCCGCCCCGCGTAGCCATCTGACGTCGCGCGTAGAGGCCCCGGTGACTATCCCAGGGCCAAATTTTGGTCAAATTAGGCGTGCGGCATAGGATTAGTAGTTATTTTTGCTGTTAAATGTAAATTATGTTTGAATGTAGCTCGATTGGAGCATCGAACTCGTTGCATTTTGCATGTTCATTGATCCAGATTTCCCGCGATGTTTGATTTTTTTTTAGATCGTCTTTTCGGTTTCTATTCTGCGCCTCGACTAAAATCATCGAAACTGTAAAATTCGGGAGACTGAACTCGCCGTTTTCAGTTTCGGCGAGTTCAGTCTCCCGAATTTTACAGTTTCGAAGTCACTGCTAGAGATGCTCTAAGATCGACAGGGATGGATCTCTCTTCACAATGGCCATTGCCTCCTACCCATGGACAAGCTCGTTCATGACCTAGTTGTGGAGGAGCTGCAGATGGCCCTATCTTGTCCAAACCAAGCCTACGGGGCGACAGCGGATGAGGTGGGCTCGAGCTCTCGGCGGAGGACCAAGGTTGACGGGGGTGGTGCCTCTCCTCCGTACAATCATCGCCACCTTGCCGCGGTTTAAGGAGGAGAGGGGGCGGCCAGAACCTTGTCATGGTCGATCTTATGGAAATTTTAACTACATTGTTTATATGTTTCCTCTCGCGTTACTTATTGTTGCAGATGTTGACGAGTGCAACATACCAGGCACATGTAATGGGACTTTCCATAACACTATAGGAAGTCATTATTGCACTGAGTGTCCTAGAAAAACAGTGTATGACCCTTCAACAAAGAAGTGCACATCAACCAAAGAACAAAATTTGGTCCTAGGTGGGTTCTACAGTACAATCAATTCTACCTGATGAACTATATAAAATTCTGGCCAATAATAGCACGCATAAACAATACATGTATCGTCATTGGGATTAGCGTTGGTTTCGGAATTCTACTTTTCATCTTGATTGCAATATTTTTCATCCATCGGTGGAAAAAGGACATCCAAAAGAAATTACGAAGAAAGCATTTTCGGCAGAACCAAGGCCTACTCCTCGAACAATTGATAGCATCGGATGAAAATGCTAGTGACAACACCAAGATTTTCTCACTGTTAGAGTTAGAAAAGGCAACAGATAACTTTGATCCCACCCGTATTGTTGGTCGTGGAGGGCATGGCATGGTTTACAGAGGCATCTTATCTGACCAACGGGTAGTAGCCATCAAAAATTCTAAAGTCATTGAGAAAGTTGAGATTAGTCACTTCATCAATGAGGTTGTTGTCCTCTCACAAATAAATCACCGAAATATCGTGAAACTCTTCGGATGTTGTCTTGAAACCGAAGTCCCATTTCTAGTATATGACTTCATCTCCAATGGTTCATTATTTGGAATTTGTGTCAGTGCCACTAGAAGCTTTGTCTTGTTATGGGATGATTGTTTGAGAATTGCTGCAGAAGCTGTTGGAGCACTATTATCTCCACTCGGCTGCTTCAATATCAATATTTCATCGTGATGTCAAGTCCACCAACATACTCTTGGATGAAAATTACACTGCAAAAATATCAGATTTTGGTGCTTCAAGGTTGATTCCTATTGACCAAACCGACGTCGTCACAAATATACAAGGTACATTTGGATACTTAGATCCGGAGTATTACCACACGGGCAAGTTAAATGAGAAGAGTGATGTCTATAGCTTTGGTGTAGTACTTGTAGAGTTGTTGCTCAGGAAGGAACCTATTTTTACAAGCGACTCCGGGCTAAAGCAAAACTTATCCAACTATTTCCTATGGGAGATGAGGGAGAAACCCCTTGCACAAATTGTAGCTGATCAAGTTCTCGAGGATGTTGCCGTTCTTGCTGAGGCTTGCTTGCGACTACGAGTCGAAAAGAGGCCTACTATGAAACAAGTGGAGGTGAAACTGCAGCATGTCCGATCCAAAAGGTTGAGATCATCTCAGGTTGCTATGACAAATGAAAACGTGCAGGACTTGCTAAGTGAACAGCGCCAAGTCACCCGCCCGTTGTTGGGTGCACAAAGTGGTATAGTGGATAGAGCTAATTTACCTTCTCAAAGGAGCCTAAATTGCTACAACTTGGAGCATGAGTTCATGGCATCCGCGACTTTGCCACGCTAGATCATTGGATTCTCATTATTGATATTCGGTTGTTTGTTTTTCTCGTTACAGTGTGCACTCGGTAAGGGGCGGCTTTTACTCTTGAATTGGTATGTGCCAATTTTCTTTGCATCTCCAGAATGTTACAATATGCTACTGATCATTGGATCTCACGAATGGGCTTTGTAATTTTGCATCTCACTAATGTTGAAATATGCTACTCGTCCACCTTTGTTTTTCGATAAAGGGAATATATTAATATCAAGAAGATATCAATTACACCTAGCCTCCGCAACAACGCACCACCCTAATGGTACTACCGATGCACACAGCCAAAAACAAGAAAAGAAAACTAAGAAACAAAAGTCCTGCTACAGTATCTTGGGCCTAACAACAACAATACATCCACCGCCAAGACAACACCTGAATTACAGACTCTCCAAAAACGACGCCTCCAAGAAGGGAACAGTGCTCAAACACCGTCGTCGCTCGATCAAAGATCTTAGGTTTTCACCCTGAAGATAGTCCCCGCTCTCAAAACAATGCCTTCACCAAGGACATTGCCAGGCATAACCAATTAAGGCCAGACTTTGGGTTTTCACCCCTGAAAGGTAGGACTCTGCACTTCACTTGTGTTGTCGCCCCCACTTTCATACCGCTGCTGTGAAGCCCGGAACACCAAGCAAGTCCCTCAACAACGCAGAGACTTGAACCTCCCTTAGCTAGTCCTCCCCTCCGGCCTTCATGCAATTCCCTTCTTCCGACTTTCATCATGGATCCATAGTCACTTGATGTCAATCAAATAAAAAGAGCTTCGCGCCGCTCCCTCCAGAACCAATCGGTCGGAATAAAAACATGGGTGCGCACGACCGAATACCTCCGATCCAACAAACTCCAGGCAATAGCATTGTTACATTCACCGGCGGAGCCTTCCGGAACTCAACACACCGGCCAGATCACGAGTCCAGGCCTCCGGTAGGTCCTCCTCTTCACGCAAGAGAGGCCCTAGGACCGCCGCATTTATTCAGGTCGGACCCCCACGTCGGCGACCATCCTGGGCTGGCCACTCTAACCCTCCACCAGCGACACCATCGCCGGCTTCCAAGCTCCTCCATCTCGCCGCCGGAACGAGTAGGTTAGCGATAGTTGCTTGACGATGCCTTCAACAAGATAACGGCGCAGACGCCGCCATCGCCCGCCATGACCGGACTCGGCTCGGTTTTCACCGGCTACTATGCATTCCCGACTCGTTGCCGGCGTTGAAAGTGGGATCAAAAATCCAACACAGCCAGCCTGGCCGACTGCCTTCGGTGGATGAAGTCAGCCACCACCACCATGCCCGGGCCGAAGACCCGGACGTCCTCAAGCCGCGAAGAAGACCCAGCGAAGCCTCCTCATGCCATTGACGAGACGCAGCCGCGATGGATCGCGATCCGAACCTCGGGCCCAGATCCGACCACATCGCAGCCAACATCCGCCGCCGGCCGCCGGAGATCCGCCGGCCACCGCCATCCCGCTGCGTTCAGTCGACGGAGGAGGAGGGTGTAGGCCGCCGCCCCCACACGCTCCGGCAGGCCGCGCTGCGCTCTGCCGACGGAGGACCGTGCCGCCACCGCCGCCTCACCACAGGGGCTTTGCCCCGCGGCGTCCTCGACGACGGCGGCGGAGGAGGGGGGCCTATATGGGAGGGGAGGAGGGCGGTGTGGAGGGGAACTCCCCGGGGACGGCGGGCGGCGCCGCCGCCTCGGGGGAGAAAGGTTAGGGTTTTCGCTATACCTTTCAATCCGCGGCCCGTTATGCTCACTCGTCCACCTTTGTATCTCACATTTGAGCTACTATGTAATTCTGCATTTCAGTAGTGTTGTTGTATGCTACTGATCTGGATCTACTTTTGTATCTCACAACTGGGCTTTGTAATTTTGCATCTCAAATTCTCAATCACGTTGTAATATGCTACTGAATCACTTTTGTATCTCACTATTGGGCATTGTAATTTATTGTTTTGCGAGGGGGGAGAATATGAATATGTACTTATGATTTGTTGGGCTGAAGAAAAATGGTCAGAAGCCAAAGGCCGTACAAACCTTATGACCAAAACAAATGATATTTTCAGACACTTCAAGCTTTGCCACATATCAAACACTCCAACCCTAGCCTCCCGCACCCCGCCTCCCAACCCTCCGTCGTCGCCGCCGCCGTCAGCGCCGCCGGGGCAAAGATCTCGGGGCATGGCGGCGGCGGGGGCCTTCCCTCATGACGCGTCGGGAACGGCGGCCAAGGAGTCTCTCACGCGGCGGCGGCCCTTCCGCCTCCCGGGGTGGCGGCGGTCGGACGAGGGTGGAGGGGCGGCGGTGGTCCTCCCGGGGACGATCCAGCTACGGGATGCGGCCTCCCCGCCTCCCATCAGCGGCATGCCGGCGGTGGTGGCTGGTGGAGGCGTACAGCGCCTTTCCCTCCGCCTCTTGCCGGTGAGGGGCGATGATCTTGGGCTTCTCCCGCGGTACGAGGACGCCCGGGGCAGCAGCCTTGGGTTCGACGGTGGAGGTGACCCTCTTCTTCACCGGAGAGGATCGGCCTGCGGTTGGTGGTGGTGGATCTTTTGATCTATCACCGCCTTCCGGCGACGAGATGGAGGAGCTTGGAAGCCGGCGATGGTGTCGGCGGTGGAGGGTTGGAGTGGCCAGCCCAGTATGGTCGTCGACGTGGGGGTCCGACCTGAATAAAGGTGGCGGTCCTAGGGCCTCTCTAGCGTGAAGAGGAGGACCTACCGGAGGCCTGGTCTCGTGATCTGGCTGGAGTGTTGAGTTCCGGAAGGCTCCGTCGGCGAATGTAACAGTGCTTTTGCCTGGAGTTTGCTGGATCGGAGGTATTCGGTCGTGCGCATCCATGTTTTTATTCCGACCGATTGGTTCTGGAGGGAGCGGCGCGAAGCTCTTTTTCTGTATTGACATCAAGTGACTATGGATCCATGATGAAAGTCGGAAGAAGAGAATTTCACGAAGGCCGGAGGGGAGGACTAGCTAAGGGAGGTTCAAGTCTCTGCGTTGTTGAGGGACTTGCTTGGTGTTCCGGGCTTCACAGCAGCAGTATGAAAGTGGCGGCAACAACACAGGTGAAGTGCAGAGTCCTACATTTCAGGTGAAAACCCATGGTCTGGCCTTAATTGGTTGTGCCTGGCAGTGACCTTGGTGGAGGCATTGTTTTGAGAGCGGGGACTATCTTCAGGGTGAAAACCTAAGATCTTTGATCGGACGACGACGGTGTTTGAGCATTGTTCCCTTCTTGGAGGCGTCATTTTTGGAGAGTCTATAATTCAGGTGTTGTCTAGGCGATGGATGTATTGCAGTTGTTAGGTCTGAGATACTGTAGCGGGACTTTTGTTTCTTAGTTTTCTTTTCTTGTTTTTTGGCTGTGTGCATCCGTATTGTCATTAGGGTGGTACGTTGTTGCAGAGGCTAGGTGTAATTGGTATCTTTTTAATATTAATATATTCCCTTTATCAAAAAAAATCTTTGGTTAATCCCTATTATAAACGCGTGATAAAATTCTGCCGATTTGATTCCAATTCTCATTTATTAGTTCCAACCATATAAGAATAATAATCGTAAGCAACTATTACTGCCTGCTCTACAAGTTGATGAGAGATAACTTTTTCAGTTTCATGGTGCACAAAGGGCAAAAACACTGATGTTAAGTGTCTATTTTACTTGAACATTAGAGCATCCCCACTCGTTGGCGCTCCCCACGCCCAAATCCGGCGAAATTTTCGTCCGGATTGGAGGAAGATTTGGCCTGGGGAGCGCCGAAGTTCCAGCCGTCCCCCCGGCAGGAAACCCCCAACCTCGACCATTTGACATATTTCAAACAAATTATGACAGACTAGTTGGCGTCGGCGTTGGCGTTGCCTCGGAGCGTCCATATGTGCTCCACCAGATCATCTTGCAGCAGCTGATGCATTGTAGAGTCTCGAATCTCCTGGCGCATAGCAATGAAGGCGGCCCATGATGGAGGCACCTGGTGATTAGGCTATGCAAGAGGACCCTCTCTCTCATATGGTGCTTGTTGCTCAGCCAGAGGAACCGGATGCTTTTGCTCATTTTCAATAATCATATTGTGTAGGCACACACATCAGTTCATCACCTCCCACATCTGATCTTTGGACCAAGTCATAGCGGGGAACCGGACGACAGCAAATCTCTGCTGGAGGACACCAAATTCACGCTCGACGTCTTTTCGGCAAGCTTCTTGTTTCTTGACAAACTCGCAAAGTTTGGGGGTGCTAGGGTTCGAGATAGTCTTCACAAATGTTGCCCACTTTGGATAGATACCGTCACGCAAGGTAATATCCTTTGTTGTAGTGCCGACCATTGATCACATAGTCCACCGGGGGAGCATGACCCTCAACAAGCTTGGAAAAGACCGGGGAGCAGTTTAGGACGTTGATGTCATTGTTGGATCCAGGCATACCAAAGAAAGAGTGCCAAATCCAGAGATCATGGGTAGCCACTGCTTCAAGTATCACAGTGCAGCCTT
This sequence comes from Lolium rigidum, assembly GCF_022539505.1. Classification (NCBI taxonomy): domain Eukaryota; kingdom Viridiplantae; phylum Streptophyta; class Magnoliopsida; order Poales; family Poaceae; genus Lolium; species Lolium rigidum. The sequence continues at coordinate 166,859,318 of NC_061514.1, forward strand.
TTTTGTGACCCTTGTACATTCCCTGCCACGCAAACGGACAGTTCTTCCATTGCCAATGCATGCAGTCAATGCTTCCAAGCATCCCTGGAAAACCCCTAGCTTTATTTGTTGCAAGGATCCTCTGAGTGTCTTCGACAGTGGGTGATCTCAAGTAATAGTCCCCGAACACTGCTATGACGGCCCTGCAGAACCGGTAGAAACAATCAAGGGCGGTGGAATCCGCCATCCGAAGATAGTCATCTGCACTATCACCGGGAGCTCCATACGCCAGCTGTCTCGGCTTGCACTTCCGGCGACCTGGTGCCGACCCACCACGTCGACCAGTTGTCAGTCCAGCGTACATGCTTGACAAGCAACCGAGGATCATCATGTGCTCCTCGTCTTGGGCGGCTGCTGCCATCTCTTCTTGCATAAGCTCGACGAACATCTGCTCCTCCTCTTCGTCCGAGTCCATGGCCGGCGAGGCAAATGGACGAACACCTGACGGGCGTGGTCAAGGCAACCCGAGCCGCGAGCGACGAGGAGTAGGCCAAAGTCGGAAAACAGGCCGGCGGAGGAGCAGCCAGATAGGCCGTCGTCGAAAGACGGCGGAATATAGGCAGGTGGGGAAGGAGGGACGGCGGAATCTGGGCAACAAGCCGGCGGGGTGGTGCCGGCGGCGAGAGATATACGTCAGGTAAGTTTATGCAATCGGCACATGAGATTTTCTAATGGCTTTTCATACCATCATCTAACATTGATTTTCTGATTGCATGGGATTTAGTTGTTGCATTATTTATCACCTTCACTGGATTGGTTCTCGGATTATACAATCGGCACAGTGTCTTTACATCAGACGATTACAACGTATTGACTATCGTCAGGTAAGTTTATTTCTTCTCACTGGATTGGTTTTCTCATTGTACGATCGGCAGTGTCTTTACATCAGGCAATTAGAACGTATTGACTGTCGTCAGGTAAGCTTCTTTCTTTTTGATGGACCTCATCCACGTTTTCCTTCTCCTGCTATAATGCGGCTGTGATATCCTGTAATAGTTGATTAGATGGCATTATGTTTACGATTTTTTACTCTGCTTTTTTGTTCATTAGATGCTCAATCAAATTCCTATGAATGATAAATGCTCTGAGGTGTATTGTTTATCAATCTGAGCGAGTCGTTACGAATAGTTTTTCTTCGAAAGTCCAAGCCAAAAGGAGACAAATCAAGCCGAGTGCCGATGGCGACGGGGAGGACGTACTGGCTGCATGAGCTTCTCATCCACGCCATGGTTGCATCCTATGTCTGAAAATGCAGGTATTAGTTACATGCAGTTTTGTTTTGTACAGATCCATGCTGAACGAAATTTGATTGTTAGCATGGATTTGTCTCGATTGCTTAGTCCCTCAGCGCATGATGCATGGATGATAAGCTATGCAGATAGTGGATTACTGATGTTTCCCTGTTTATACATACACAGGCCCCACATCGTGTGTATACACATATGGTCTATGTATTTATTTTGGCCCCAGCTAATGTGTATAAAAAAATCCCTCTCACAAAAAGTACAAGAAACATCTCATTCAGGAGTTGCCATGTGTGTATACACACGATGTGAATAAAACATCCTTTATCGAAAAAAAAGGAGTTGCCATGTACTTACTAAAAGGGAGAAAATAAGCCATCTGTGTGAATAGAGCAATGGAAAATATATCATATGTATGATTATGTGTATTCCATAGATCTCATATACATACTTATGCATGTTATAAGTCTTGGACAAATAATTCTAATTCATCTAGACCGCATGGTCAGTGTGAAAATAAGGAATGAATTGTTTTTGCGTTATCGCTAGAACACTTCCATATATTATTATATTAAATTCACAACACACAACTAGAATTCCCCTCGGTTATCACAATCTGATCCAAGATATAAATTATATTTCAACATATGGCTAACCAAGGAAAACGATTCCGTGTTCATAAAATTTTCTTTTAATATATTTTCCCTATTTTCTAAGCCAGTGCGAACTGTGCATATAATAAATATCAGTTTCACTTGGCAGAAAAGCTAGAAGCTCTAGGAAAAAATCTAGGCATTACGGACTATGATAGATGGAACTCCATAACTTTTCCAAAATCAATTCTTACCATTATAACATTTAACATAACTGAATAAATCCAAGCCAAGTAGGGCAACCTGGGTGATGCATGCCTATACATGGAGTCAGGCTACGCTTGCAGATGATTAGTTACAGTAATAACTAGCTTGACAAGAACTTCAAAATAAGGTCAATTTTCAAGTTACTTGGTTGCAATTTTTTATTCATACGATCTTAAAATGTGCTCCATGCAAACAAGACAAATTTCTTCTATTTTTATTTTAAGAGAACGAAATTTATTTATGTTTGTTGAGGACATAAAATGCTTATTCTGACATGCACGAACATATTTTGTTCTATTTTACTTTCCTGGATTGGTACATATACCAATGTAAATAAAATTTGTGTTGCTATCTATTGATACACAGCGAATAAATTTATAGCTCTACATCCTTTATGTTCAAGATAAACTATTATTCTTTGATGCCATCCATGTATAATTGTATGTCGAATCGTATTAACTAAGCAAACTCTAATGACTACGGAATGGTATTGCTCTTTATTCTCAATGAATTAGGCATGTGGTTCCTTAAATAAGCACATTCTAATATAGGTTTCCATAACTATGAAATATATTGATCAATAGGAGCGGTTCATGGTATATATTGATCAGTTGGACCTTTTCAAACGTATGTTCCTATTCTCACATGTTTCAGGCCAACTAAATTCACGTACAAAGTTTTTCAAATACTTCTTTACTTTCATGTTTTCTAAATAACTAGCCCGTGCAAGTTTGCACGGGTTAATGAGTAGTGAATACATAATTTACATAGTAAAAGACAGGGGAAAAACACTAAACGCCTGCGCCTACTGGTTCTCCTCGTCGTTGTCGATCACGACGAACTCCGGTACCACCCACGGCCAGTTGGGAAGCGGCGGAACATAAGCCGGGCGCGCTGGTGGTGCTAGAGGTGGAGGCGCCCAGGCCTGTGGCGGAGGTGGAGGTGGAGGAGCCCAGGCCTGTGACGGAGGTGGAGAAGCCCAGGCCGGAGGTGGAGGCCCCCACGGGTTGTACGGCGAAGGTGGAGGCAACGGTTGAAGCGGTGGCGTGGCCGAGTCCTGTAGCGCCAGTCGTAGGGCTTCTTCCTCCGTGAGGCCCGGCGGCATGATGCCGGTGGCGTACCGGGGAAGCGGCGGCTGCACAGGTCGGTCCACCTCCGAGATGAGGACGCCGAGCCTCGCGATCTCGTCGTCCATCATGTTGTCTGGGTACTCGTCGTCCTTGGCCTCCTCGTTGTGGTACGCCAGCGCCTCGCTGTAGTCCTCGCCGTCGTCGTCGGGGTTGTCCTGTGAAGGCGTCGGCGCCTGCCGTCTTCGACGACGAGGCGCCAGTGGACGGTCAAAGGGGAAGTCTATGTCGCCCATGAAGCCCGCCCTCCTCCTCAGATCCCTCTCGGTCTCGAGTTAGTTGCGCCAGCTGTCAGAGTCGATGGCGTAGGCGGGATCGCCGCGGAGGTCCGGCGGCAGGTACCGCCTCCTTCGCCGGATCTTGGTGCTCCTATCTGGCTCGCGCGCAGGCACGGGCGGGATGGGCACCCGGCGGTAGCTGAGGCGCCAGCCGCCAGGCATGTGCACGTACCCCCAGGCGTCGCACGGCGTCCAGTTCGCGTGCATCAGGCGCCCCACGCTGACGGGCAGTGGCACCTTGTGCGGCCGCTCCACCTTCTTGGTGCCGCTGCCGGACACCTCGAAGTCATTCTTCTTCTTCCCCATGATATTGCGGCGGCGCGCGGCAGTGGTGCTGGGAGTGGAGGCATGGGCAATGGCAAGAACGATGCAGGTGGACTTTTAAGGCCCTTCGCGCGCGGGAAACGATGCCATTGAAGACGGCGCAGAAACCCAGCCGCCGCCCGCCAGTGCGCGCGCAGAAGAGGCAGCCGCGACATTGATGGCGAAGGCTGCAGCGCAGACGCGGAAGCGCTAACCGCGGAAGCGATGGCCTGGATACAGGCTCGCTGCCAGGCGGGTCCGGTGGAGAAGCGAGCGGTCACTTGGGGCGTCGCCGCGACGCATTCCAGGCGCAAATATGTGACAAGTTTGTGTCGTTGCGGACGGCCCGATCACGATGCGTCGCCCCGCTGAAGATGGTACCAAACGCATTCTCGATCCGGGCGGACGCAAACGATCGCCGTCCGTTTGCGTCGCATCGCTGTAGATGCCCTAACCGTCGTACTCCTCCCTTTCTCCTCTTCTCCCTCCTCCGTGCCATCCTTCGTCACTAGAACTTCAGACGCATGGGCTCTTGTTCCCACGCGGCTGCGCTTCAGAACCTTCAACTTAAAGATGGTCTTGCTGTTGCAGCCTATCCATGCGTCGCACAAGCAGAAAGACGTCAGGTTGTGATTGCCCTCTGCTGGGGCTTGGAACTTTCCCATTACCACTTACCAGCCTACTGCCTTTCTTCACTCCGTCAACTGCCAGCCCTTCCTAACTTTAACTCCTATTTTCCTTGAACTCACACCCAATACTTCCTAGGTATCTTGTATAGCTTTTGACGCTGCAGTTGCGGCGGTAGCCTCGTCCATGAAGCTGACCTTCTGGGATAACCAGACTTTGTTCGAAGCAGTTTCTGGTAGAAGCAGCCAGAAGTTCTATTCCCTGTGGAATGCAAGCAAGGAGCATGGGGAAGTATAACAATTATGCCGCTGCGACGCTGGAGTGAGACCTGGCTGAAGTTAGAGCATCTCCACTCGCGTCCCTCAAACCTTCCCTCAAAGCGATTTGGGACGCCGGACAAAAAAAACGTTTTCAGCCGCGTTCCCCAAACCTGTTTTTTATCCGGCGCGGCCCGATACGGTGTCCGGCGCCTCGAGCCCGTCCCCGCCCCACGGGCGACGCTCCGGGCATGCCGGACACAACGTAAAGCGAGGCGGAAAGTGGCGGGGCCAACGCGTCAGTGGCACATTTAAGTTTGGATCTAACCGTCGCCTACCTCGCGGCGGAAGTTATTCGTGCGCAGTGACACACGACCGAAGCGTCGTAGCTTTGCCTTAACGGCGACGGAGGTGCAGGCGCGACGTCCCGTCGGTGCTGCGCAGCCTCCACGCGTCGTCGGTGTTCGCACGCCACTGCGCGTTCCCGCGCTTTCTTCCCACCTCTTCCCGCGCTTTCTTCCCGACGCTAGCGTCTATAACCCCCCCCCCCCCCCCGGCTCAATGGCAGCCACCATAGCCGTCGGCACCCCTTTCTCCGCCACAAGCACATCCCTCGTCGCTCGAACAGCACTGCACAATAATGAACCGTCCGGGCGATGGCCAGTTCCCTCCACCGCCGTCTCTTCCACCACCACCTCCACCACCGGATTCGCAGTTCGACATCGCCGCCGCTCCATGGCGGCGCGGGGCGGAGCTTTGGCGTGCAGAGCGGCGGCAGCGGCGGGAGGCAATCGAGCAGCGGGCCCGTCAGCAGCGTGAGGCGGCGGCAGCAGCAGGAGACCCCGCAGGTGAGAAGAACACTGAGTGGAAGGAGGAGGCGCTGGCTGATACGTCTCCGACGTATCGATAATTTCTTATGTTCCATGCTTGTTTTATGACATTACCTACATGTTTTGTTCACACTTTATGATGATTTTATGCATTTTCCGGAACTAACCTATTGACGAGATGCCGAAGTGCCAGTTCCTGTTTTCTGCTGTTTTTGGTTTCAGAAATCCTAGTAAGGAAATGTTCTCGGAATTGGACGAAATCAACGCCCAGCATCTTATAATTGCATGAAGCTTCCAGAATACCCGAGAGCCGCCAGAGGTGGGCCACAGGCCCACCAGACAGTAGGCCGGCGCGGCCAGAGGGTGGGCCGCGCCCCCCTATTGTGTCGTCGCCTCGTCAGCCCTCCGACTCCGCCTCTTCGCCTATTTAAAGGTCCCTGACCTAAATCTTCGAGACGGAAAAGCCACGGTACGAGAAACCTTCCAGAGCCACCGCCATCGCGAAGCCAAGATCTGGGGGACAGGAGTCTCTGTTCTGGCACGCCGCCGGGACGGGGAAGTGCCCCCGGAAGGCTCCTCCATCGACACCACCTCCATCTTCATCACCGCTGTTGTCTCCCATGAGGAGGGAGTAGTTCTCCATCGAGGCTAAGGGCTGTACCGGTAGCTATGTGGTTAATCTCTCTCCTATGTACTTCAATACAATGATCTCATGAGCTGCCTTACATGATTGAGATTCATATGAGTTTTGTATCACTATTCATCTATGTTACTCTAGTGATGTTATTAAAGTACTCTATTCCTCCTCCACGGTGTAATGGTGACAGTGTGTGCATCGTGTAGTACTTGGCGTAGGTTATGATTGTAATCTCTTGTAGATTATGAAGTTAACTATTACTATGATAGTATTGATGTGATCTATTCCTCCTTCATAGTGTGATGGTGACAGTGTGCATGCTATGTTAGTACTTGGTTTAGTTGTGTTGATCTATCATGCACTCTAAGGTTATTTAAATATGAACATCGAATGTTGTTGAGCTTGTTAACTCCGGCATTGAGGGTTCGTGTAATCCTACACAATTAGTGGTGTTCATTATCCAACAAGAGAGTGTAGAGTATAGCATTTATCTATTTATTCTGTTATGTGATCAATGTTGAGAGTGTCCACTAGTGAAAGTATGATCCCTAGGCCTTGTTTCCAAATACTGCTATCACTGCTTGTTTACTGTTTTACTGCATTTCTAATGCCTGCAATATTACCACCATCAACCACACGCCAGTTGTAGCATCAAGCTATTTTCTGGTGCCGTTACTACTGCTCATATTTATTCATACCACCTGTATTTCACTATCTCTTCGCCGAACTAGTGCACCTATTAGGTGTGTTGGGGACACAAGAGACTTCTTACTTTGTGGTTGCAGGGTTGCATGAGAGGGATATCTTTGACCTCTTCCTCCCTGAGTTCGATAAACCTTGGGTGATCCACTTAAGGGAAAACTTGATGCTGTTCTACAAACCTCTGCTCTTGGAGGCCCAACACTGTCTACAGGAAAATGAGTGTGCGTAGACATCAAGCTATTTTCTGGCGCCATTGCCGGGGAGGAAAGGTAAAAGGTACTCACACTCCGGATCTCGGCTACTAAGCTATTTTCCGCCGTTGTAAGTACTCGAAGCTATTTCCTTTAGATCCTGCAATTTCATCTTTTTGTTTCTTGTTTTACACTAGTTAGGCATACTGGATAGCAACATGGAGCTTTTTAATCTATTTCCTGAGTTAAGACATGGATGGTTTGATGCGAAAATTAAAAAACCCATGGAACATATTAGTATGAATACTTTGAACACCATTGTTGCTAATGATATGGAAAATTCTAAGCTTGGGGAAGTTGGTTTTGATGAGCATGATATTTTTAGTCCCCCAAGCATTGAGGAGAAAATTTACTTTGATGATACTTTATCTCCTATTTATGATGATTATAATGATAGTGGTCTTTTGGTGCCGCCTACTATGGAGAGTGATTTGATTATGATTACAATATGCCTCCTATATTTGATGATAGCCACTTTGTTGAATTTGCTCCCACTACAACTAATAAAATTGACTATGCTTATGTGGAGAGTAATAATTTTGTGCATGAGACTCATGATAAGAATGCTTTATGTGATAGTTATATTGTTGAGTTTGCTCATGATACTACTGAAAGTTATTATGAGAGAGGAAAATATGGTTGTAGAAATTTTCATGTTACTAAAACACCTCTCTATGTGCTGAAATTTTTGAAGCTACACTTGTTTTATCTTCCTATGCTTGTCACTTTACTCTTCATGAACTTGTTTATTTACAAGATTCCTATGCATAGGAAGAATTTTAGGCATAAATTTGTTTTGAATTTGCCTCTTGATGCTCTCTTTTGCTTCAAATACTATTTCTTGAGAGTGCATCATTAAATTTGCTGAGCCCATCTTAATGGCTATAAAGAAAGAACTTCTTGGGAGATAACCCATGTGTTTATTTTACTACAGCAATTTTGTTTTATATTTGAGTCTTGGAAGTTGATACTACTGTAGCAACCTCTCCTTATCTTAATTTTATTGCATTGTTGTGCCAAGTAAAGTCTTTGATAGCAAGGTTGATAATAGATTTGGATTGCTGCGCAGAAACAGATTTCTTTGCTGTCACGAATTTGGGCCTAATTCTCTGTAGGTAACTCAGAAAATTATGCCAATTTACATGAGTGATCCTCAGATATGTACGCAACTTTCATTCAATTTGAGCATTTTCATTTGAGCAAGTCTGGTGCCTCTTAGAAATTCGTCTTTACGAACTGTTCTGTTTTGACAGATTCTGCTTTTTATTTTGCATTGCCTGTTTTGCTATGCTTGATGGATTTTTCTATTCCATTAACATTCAGTAGCTTTGTGCAATGTTCAGAAGTGTTAAGAATGATTATGTCACCTCTGAACATGTGAATTTTGATTAAGCACTAACCCTCTAATGAGTTGCTTTGAGTTTGGTGTGGAGGAAGTTTTCAAGGATCAAGAGAGGAGCATGATACAATATGATCAAGGAGAGTGAAAGCTCTAAGCTTGGGGATGCTCCGGTGGTTCACCCCTGCATATTTCAAGAAGACTCAAGCGTCTAAGCTTGGGGATGCCCAAGGCATCCCCTTCTTCATCGACAACATTATCAGGTTCCTCTAGTGAAACTATATTTTTATTCCATCACATCTTATGTACATTGCTTGGAGCGTCTATTTGTTTTTGTTTTTGTTTGAATAAAATGGATCCTAGCATTCATTGTGTGGGAGAGAGACACGCTCCGCTGTTGCATATGGACAAATATGTCCTTAGGCTTTACTCATAGTATTTATGGCGAAGGTTGAATCTTCTTCGTTAAATTGTTATATGGTTGGAAACGGGAAATGCTACATGTGGTAATTGGTATAATGTCTTGGATAATGTGATACTTGGCAATTGTTGTGCTCATGTTTAAGCTCTTGCATCATATACTTTGCACCTATTAGTGAAGAAATACATAGAGCTTGCTAAAATTTGGTTTGCATGATTGGTCTCTCTAGAGTCTAGATATTTTCTGGTAAGGTGTTTGAACAACAAGGAAGACGATGTAGAGTCTTATAATGCTTGCAATATGTTCTTATGTGAGTTTTGCTGTACTAATTCATACTTGTGTTTGCTTCAAACAACCTTGCTAGCCTAAGCCTTGTATCGAGAGGGAACACTTCTCATGCATCCAAAATCCTTGAGCCAACCACTATGCCATTTGTGTCCACCGTACCTACCTACTATATGGTATTTCTCCGCCATTCCAAAGTAAATTGCTTGAGTGCTACCTTTAAAATTTCCATTCTTCAACTTTGCAATATATAGCTCATGGGACAAATAGCCTAAAAACTATTGTGGTATTGAATATGTAGTTATGCACTTTATCTCTTATTAAGTTGCTTGTTGTGCGATAACCATGTTCCTGGGGACGCCATCAACTACTATTTGTTGAATATCATGTGAGTTGCTATGCATGTCCGTCTTGTCTGAAGTAAGGGCGACTTACCACTAGTTGAATGGTTAGAGCATGCATACTGTTAGAAAAGAACATTGGGCCGCTAACTAAAGCCATGATTCATGGTGGAAGTTTCAGTTTTGGACAAATATCCTCAATCTCATATAAGAATATTAATTGTTGCTAAATGCTTAAGCATTAAAGAGGAGTCCATTATTTGTTGTCTATGTTGTCCCGGTATGGATGTCTAAGTTGAGAATAATCAAAAGTGAGAAATCCAATGCGAGCTTTCTCCTTAGACCTTTGTACAGGCGGCATAGAGGTACCCCTTTGTGACACTTGGTTAAAACATATGTATTGCGATGATAATCCAGGTAATCCGAGCTAATTAGGACAAGGTGCGGGCACTATTAGTATACTATGCATGAGACTTGCAACTTGTAGGATATAATTTACATGATACATATGCTTTATTACTACCGTTGACAAAATTGTTTCTTGTTTTTAAAACCAAAGCTCTAGCACAGATATAGAAATCAATGCTTCCCTCTGCGAAGGGCCTTTCTTTTACTTTTATGTTGAGTCAGTTCACCTATCTCTCTCCACCTCAAGAAGCAAACACTTGTGTGAACTGTGCATTGATTCCTACATACTTGCATATTGCACTTGTTATATTACTTTACATTGACAATATCCATGAGATACACATGTTATAAGTTGAAAGCAACCGCTGAAACTTAATCTTCCTTTGTGTTGCTTCAATACCTTTACTTTGAATTTATTGCTTTATGAGTTAACTCTTATGCAAGATTTATTGATGCTTGTCTTGAAAGTACTATTCATGAAAAGTCTTTGCTATATGATTCATTTGTTTACTCATTACATTACCATTGCTTTGATCGCTGCATTCATTACATGTGCTTACAATAGTATGATCAAGATTATGATGGCATGTCACTCCAGAAATTATCTTTGTTATCGTTTACCTACTTGGGACGAGCAGGAACTAAGCTTGGGGATGCTGATACGTCTCCGACGTATCAATAATTTCTTATGTTCCATGCTTGTTTTATGACATTACCTACATGTTTTGTTCACACTTTATGATGATTTTATGCATTTTCCGGAACTAACCTATTGACAAGATGCCGAAGTGCGAGTTCCTATTTTCTGCTGTTTTGGGTTTCAGAAATCCTAGTAAGGAAATATTCTCGGAATTGGACGAAATCAACGCCCAGCATCTTAGAATTGCATGAAGCTTCCAGAACACCCGAGAGCCGCCAGAGGGGGGCCACAGGCCCACCAGACAGTAGGCCGGCGCGGCCAGAGGGGGGGGCCGCGCCCCCCTATTGTGTCGTCGCCTCGTCAGCCCTCCGACTCCGCCTCTTCGCCTATTTAAAGGTCCCTGACCTAAATCTTCGAGACGGAAAAGCCACGCTACGAGAAACCTTCCAGAGCCGCCGCCATCGCGAAGCCAAGATCTGGGGGACAAAAGTCTCTGTTCCGGCACGCCGCCGGGACGGGAAGTGCCCCCCGGAAGGCTCCTCCATCGACACCACCGCCATCTTCATCACCGCTGCTATCTCCCATGAGGAGGGAGTAGTTCTCCATCGAGGCTAAGGGCTGTACCGGTAGCTATGTGGTTAATCTCTCTCCTATGTACTTCAATACAATGATCTCATGAGCTGCCTTACATGATTGAGATTCATATGAGTTTTGTATCACTATTCATCTATGTTACTCTAGTGATGTTATTAAAGTACTCTATTCCTCCTCCACGGTGTAATGGTGACAGTGTGTGCATCGTGTAGTACTTGGCGTAGGTTATGATTGTAATCTCTTTTAGATTATGAAGTTAACTATTACTATGATAGTATTGATGTGATTTATTCCTCCTTCATAGTGTGATGGTGACAGTGTGCATGCTATGTTAGTACTTGGTTTAGTTGTGTTGATCTATCATGCACTCTAAGGTTATTTAAATATGAACATCGAATGTTGTGGAGCTTGTTAACTCCGGCATTGAGGGTTCGTGTAATCCTACACAATTAGTGGTGTTCATTATCCAACAAAAGAGTGTAGAGTATAGCATTTATCTATTTATTCTGTTATGTGATCAATGTTGAGAGTGTCCACTAGTGAAAGTATGATCCATAGGCCTTGTTTCCAAATACTGCTATCACTGCTTGTTTACTGTTTTACTGCATTTCTACTGCCTGTAATATTACCACCATCAACCACACGCCAGTTGTAGCATCAAGCTATTTTCTGGTGCCGTTACTACTGCTCATATTTATTCATACCACCTGTATTTCACTATCTTTTCGCCGAACTAGTGCACCTATTAGATGTGTTGGGGACACAAGAGACTTCTTGCTTTGTGGTTGCATGGTTGCATGAGAGGGATATCTTTGACCTCTTCCTCCCTGAGTTCGATAAACCTTGGGTGATCCACTTAAGGGAAAACTTGCTGCTGTTCTACAAACCTCTGCTCTTGGAGGCCCAACACTGTCTACAGGAAAAGGAGTGTGCGTAGACATCACTGGTGGACACCATTGCGGCGTTCGACGCCGCCACGGCAGAAGAGGCGCGGCGGCGCCGGATGAAGGAGATTGGCCAGCGGTGGTGTGATGAGCACCGGCGCCAGCGCGAGGAGCGGGAGGCGCGGTACCGTGAACGGCGGGAGGCGATCGAGCGTCGGCGGCGGGAGGCGATGGAGCACCAGCAGCAGCTGGCGGTGGAGGAGCGTCAGCAGCGGTAGGCGGCGCTGGCAGCAACGGAGGCGTCCTGGGGGAGGCGGGCGGATGCGTTGGCGGCGTAGGCCGACGCGTTGGCGTTGCGCCTGGAGGCGCGGATGAAGGAGGAGGAGGAGGAGGAGGAGGAGGAGGAGGAGGAGGCCTAGGCAGAGGAGGAGGATGCGGAGCAGGACGACGACGACGACTTCGAGTGGTCCGACGACGACGGGCCGCACCAGGACGAGACGGCCGATCAGCAACGCGCGCTCGTCGAGTCCTTCGAGTCGGAGAAGAAGCTCCAGGACGACGCAAATGCCCGTGAAGGGGCACAGATTCGCCGCGCCGTCGAGCTCTCCGTCCAGGCGGCGCAGCAGGGGAGAGCAGGCGACGACGCGCTGCTGGAGCAGCGGCGTCTGGCCTCAGCCCTACGCATGGAGAGGCGGCGAGCGCAGCAGGAACTACGGCGGAGGGGAGGTGACGACGGGACGGGGCCGTCGAACGCACCGCCTGGTGGCCAGTAGGCTAGGGTTTAGATCTAGCCTTTTTCTTTAAAACTTTGTAATATATAATCAAATTTGAGAATACCTTTATTTCCGTGCACTAATATTTATTTGGAAAGGACGTTTGGGGGACGCGACTGGGAAGCGACGTCCCTCAAACGTGGCACGAACAAAACACGTCCCCCCTCTAAAACGCTCAATCCGATGCCGTTTGTTAGACGGTTTGGGGGCGCAGGCATACAGGTATATTGTCACGACATCATCCGATCTTCTTAAAAAAGGCCAGCTACTTGTGGTAGAAGTGCAGCACGCTCCACTTTAGACATACTACAATGGAAATTTAATTATTATTTTTTCGCGCAGAAATGGAAATTACAATGGATAAAGTACTTCTCCAAAGGGCCGGCTATTGACTTTGCAGTTGTATTTTGATCATTTACTTTTCACAAGAAAAAACTGCAATGTACTGCAGGAAATTTGACCTGTCGCTAGGACTCGTCCCTGTATGTCGAGCAAACTTTCCACTCTCCACTAGGAAATGGCTGCAAGTCAGTCAACCCGACCACATCCTTGTGCGCCGTGCCATCTCCTTGTGCGCCTACCACACATGTTGTCTAGTAGTAAGACATTTTTCAAAAAGGAATCTATAAGTGCGAGACAGTGTATGTACCAATCCTGCGTAGCTAACACACCAGAAAACCATTCCATCGAATACTGTATGATGAAAATGAGCCTCCTCGACGCACTCTCCTGGTTTTTTTTTTTTTTTTTTGAGAGAAAGTCTGAACTTTATTTAGACAATAGAGTCATTACAGATACACCCCGGGATTACACCACGGTAGACCTGGCTAAAAGACTGCTCACAAGAACGAGCAAGAATGTGAGCTGGTACATTCAACTGACGTTTAACATGGGCAAAAGAACAAACTAAAAAACTTGCTGCAAGGTTCTTGATATCAGCAACAACGATGCCCACTCCCGAGCGATCCTTTGCAGCAGATTGAAGTCTCAGGACTAAAGACAAGCAATCCGAGGCCACCAGAACCTTGGAGAAGCCTTCATCGCGAGCCAGGTTTAGGCCGCGACGACAAGCCAGAGCCTCAGCGAGTTCCGGATCTGTGACATGCTCCAGGCGCTCATTACATGCCACCAAACAGCGAGCATCGCTGTCCCTGATGACCACCCCCACCCCCATGCTGCTGGAGCTCGAGAATAGGGCCGCGTCCACATTGATCAAGGCCAGACCCGCCGGCGGTGGACTCCATTTCAGAACTGAGGATGAGGAAACACACCTAGTGGTCGTGCCTGCCTTGGACAGGTGCTGCACAATCGTTTCAACATACGCCTTGATCTTCTCCGCCACACGACGGCAGCTGGGCTCCGTCGCATTGTTGCGAGCATCATTCCTGGCCTCCCAAATGTGCCAGATGGTAACCGCCAGGACAGTGCCGAGCAGGCTGGAGCTCCGAGCCAGAAAATCATCCATCCATTGCTTGGCACAAACAAGCTTCTTCTTGCATAGTTTCATTGGAAAGAAATCCTTCACCGCATCCCAAACACCTTGAGCAAAAGGACAGAATAAAAAGATGTGTTCCACCCTCTCATTCCTTCCACAAAAGATGCAGCAATCATTAGCAGGGATATGCCTTCGTTGAAGTTGAAATCCAGTAGGAAGGCAGTCATGAGCACTCTCCTGGTTGCTCCCACGTTGCATACCGTACCGTACCACCCACGTTGTTGAATAGTTCAATTTTCTTCTCGTTTATTAAAAGTCGTGTTGGGTTAATACCATGAAATTGATAGGTAATTCAGCTTCCTTCGCGCGCCTTTGGACAGAAATATATACTGTGTCGTCACTCCTGAGTACGCACGCCTTCAGATACTCCTCACTAGCCAATATACCAATCCTGTCTACTTCATTTGTACACCTCGAATATTGGGCGGACGAACATGAGGCTCCTCGACGCACTCTCCTGGTTGCTCCCACTGCTGCTGCTACATGCGGCAGCGGTGCGGGCATCCGGCGTGAAAAGAAGCCAACCGGCGAACGGGACGGCTCTTCCCTCCACCGCCTCGCTTGCCGGTTGTCAGAAGAGCTGTGGGAACGTGAGCTTCCAGTACCCATTCGGCATCGGGCCTGGCTGCTTCCGGTCACAAGACTTTGAGCTCATCTGCAAAAATCACACTTCCTCGCATGCTCCGATGCTCTTCCTGCACGACGGCGTCACGGAGGTCGCCCAAGAGGAGTATCTCTCATTCGAACCCGATGCAGATTTTTATGCATCGTTTTCCCATTCCATCTTCTTGAGATCTGAGGTGGATGTGTACAACATGTCCTGGAATCTTGGGAGATCCTTCACCGGCTATGATGATTTTCAACTGAAGTTCACCGGTTGCGACTTCGACATTCAAGTGCTTGACAAGAACAATACGGTGGGTGTGTGCAGTGCTACATGTCCTGACGAAGATATCATAGGCAGGGTGGCTCAACAGAACTGCAACGGCACAGGGTGTTGCTCCACCCATGTTAGCTCCGAGGTAGGTGCCTTCGAGATCAAGTTTGTCCGCCAAAAGATTGGAGAACCAAAATTCAAAGAGCACAATAATAACCGAAGCTCCATATGGGATACGATTGATGTAACCGCTGATGGCTATATTACCTGGGGTATCGTCGTTGATCAACCCGGCCCTGCTAGCACCTTCCGGCACAGGACAGATTATGCATGTCTCGGCAACCATAGCCGTGATTACAGTGACGATGGATCAAACTACATCAGTTCATATAATTGTCATTGCGAAGATGGTTACAGAGGCAATCCATACATAACTGATGGATGTTCACGTGACAAAGGTAATTACTCTGCGATTTTATTTTTTCTTACAGTGCTTATACACGGCCAAATTTCTTTAATTTTATTAGTTAACCAAAACTTTTAAAGGAGCAAGTTACACTAAAATCACCACAATTATGTTTTGTGATAAAAAAAAAGCCCCACATAAATTGGGTAACTGTTTTTCAAAAAAACACTTAACCCGCTTTTAAGCCGTGCTAACGAGGTTTCTGATTGATGATTTAGTCTGACGTGGCACTGCAATAACGGTCTCGTGCGACATTTGTGAGAGTTAGACTTCAAAATTTTGGAATATTTTGCAATTTTCTAAAACCATTTGTCAGTACCCTCTTTTTTGTTTATTTAAAAAAGTCCACCGATGCATATCTCAATAAACGCGCCGGTGACGGTGGAGCGGCGGTGGCAAGTGGCCCTGCTCCACCTTTTACTCCTTCCCAGTAACTGCTCAACCCATCTACCAGCAGAAGGCCGATGCCACCCGAAAACCTCTTTTTAAAGGCAACGACACCTACAGTAGTGATGTCGGCAGTGATGTCACCCATGTGGTGAACAATTCTTTCACAAAATTATGAAATAAATCTGAAACACAACTGAAACACGGATATTTTTTTGAAACAAACTAGAGTGACGTCATCGGTTTCAGTTTTTTTCACAATATTTTTCATGTATCACTTTCGTTTCATAAAAGTTTCAATTGTGTTTCAATTATTAGTTTTATATTAAACAAATATCAAATGGCTCACCAATCTCAAAGCAGGGACTGGACGGTAGATGTGACACCAGTAGGTACCGTTGCCGGTAAAATCGTTGTGTTCTGATGCCTCCTACCACGCCCCGGAGAGAGAACGACAAGACCACGCTGCCGTCTAGTTGCCACGACGCCGCGCCCCACGACCAGCTCCGCGCCCCCGTTGACTGCACCGGCCCGCGCCGCCACCGCCGAGTGAGGGGGACAAGAGGCCTCACCGGTGCTGGCGCCCCCTTGGATTTTCCCGGCGACGCCCTCTGGCGGCGGCGGCGGCGGAGTGGGGTGGGGGAGGAGGGGCGCTGGCGGTGAGGGAGTTAGGGTTCGCCCTGCCGCTCGCGGGAACGGGCAGGACGAATCATTTTCCGCGCGTATGGTCTTCTTGTTCTTAGAAGAAAGATATGCCCATTCCCGTCGTCGAGAGAGTAAAAGAATTATAGCATGTGACCTCCTGTATTGGGTGAAATTTTCTTCTCCTTTGTGATGTGATCCAATGAAAGATGTACTGACCTTTTCTTTCTAATGAAATCAGGGTATGATCCTTTACAACGGAAGACCAATTGCTCTAAATGGTGTGGGAACATCAGTATTCCTTTCCCATTCGGCCTAGAAGACGGTTGTTCTGCAAGGATGTCATTTCAGCTCAATTGTACAAATTCGACATTGTATGCCTACTACATTGCTCCGGACAATAACGTCCTAGTAAACTATATAGATATCAACAATGGGATATTGAAGGTCAAATATAATTCATACGTGGAAGAACAACTCTCGTTGGAGATTAATGAAAATCTTGAACTCTATGTTGCATCTGGGGAATCAGCATCTCAACAGTGGGCCGTAGCCAATTTAACATGTCGGGAAGCACAGCAAAACAGGACAGGGTATGCATGTGCTAGCATGAATAGCACGTGTTGGGGTGTCCACTCTGCACGAAAATATATTGGTTACCGTTGCAAGTGTATCTCCGGCTTTGATGGGAATCCATATATCACAAACGGGTGTCAAGGTACACTCTACCTCATCCTCATCATCTCTTGCGCACCTCCTAATATGCACTCCTCTCTTTGTTATGGAGATGCTATAATAACTGGGTGCTCGTGCATCTTTTTAGAAGGGGACTTTTACCATAGCCCAAAATTAATATAGATCATCATTTTCCTTAATCCATTGTCCAATATGATTTGGTACTCTGCCGCTAGATCCACGGAGTAGTAACTCGAAAAGTCAGTGAGTACTTCAATCTAAGGGGCAAAATGGTAGTCACAACAATCTCATTATTATTTATGGTAACTTCACTTTTTTGTAATCTCCAAGCATTCGGCCAAAAACCATTGGATGTTTAGTAATAGTCTTAGCTAGGTTAACTTAACCCGTGGCCGGAGGTTAGGTTCTCCACCGTGTCCCCATGGGACACAAGTCCACAATCACTTAGACAACACCCATGGTAGTAGAGGGGAAGGGATGAGCCTGGAGCCGGCGGGATGTGCCCAGTAGTGGCGACGTATGGCCAAAGTAGAGGGCAGGGAGAGTGCCTGTCTACCGTAAAAAATTCTCTTCCAGCAAGTGATACTGTAAAACAATCTCAAAGAGGAAATTTTTAGATCTGCAAGAAAGCTCTCAAAGTTGTGTATATGTACATCCGCTTGAGTTTGTTTTGTAATCGATCATTACTTGAAGTCTAAAAGAAAGATATTCTTGATCTACTTGCAGAATGGCCTCCATCTAGCAGTTTAACTACAATGCTTATGTATTTCCTCTCGTGTTACTTATTCATTGTTGCAGATGTTGATGAGTGCGAAATACCGGGCACATGTAGTGCGATTTGCCGTAACACTCAAGGAAATTATTCTTGCACCGAATGTCCTGCAAAAACAGTGTATGACAGTGCAACAAGTATGTGCAGATCGACTAAAGAAGAAAATATGGTCCTAGGTGAGTTCTACTACACAATCGATTCTATCGTAATGAGATAAATGAAATCATGGATATAGTAATGACAAGCATAATCATTACAGGTATCACCATTGGGATTAGCGTTGGTTTCGGAATTATGCTTTTTATCTTGATTGTAATATTTTTCATCCGTAGATGGAAAAAAGACATCCAAAATAAATTACGAAGAAAGCACTTTCGGAAAAACCAAGGTCTACTCCTCGAACAATTGATATCATCTGATGAAAATGCGAGTGACAACACCAAGATTTTCTCATTATCAGAGTTAGAAAAGGCAACAAATAACTTTGATGCCACACGAATTGTTGGTCATGGAGGACATGGCATGGTTTATAAAGGCATATTATCTGACCAACGGGTAGTGGCCATAAAGAAGTCTAAAGTCATTGAGCAAATTGAAATTAGTCAGTTCATCAATGAGGTTGCCATCCTCTCACAGATAAATCACCGAAATATCGTGAAGCTCTTCGGATGTTGTCTTGAGACTGAAGTCCCACTGCTAGTATATGACTTCATCCCAAATGGTTCGTTATTTGGAATCCTCCATGCCAATACCACTGGCAGTTTTGTTCTGTCATGGGATGATTGTTTGAAAATTGCTGCAGAAGCTGCAGGAGCACTCTATTACCTCCACTCGGCTGCTTCGGTATCGATATTTCATCGTGATGTGAAGTCCACTAACATACTCTTGGATGGAAATTACACCGCGAAAGTATCGGACTTTGGTGCTTCAAGGTTGGTTCCTATTGACCAAACTCATGTCGTTACGAATATACAAGGCACCTTTGGGTACCTGGATCCAGAGTATTACCACACGGGCATGTTAAATGAGAAGAGTGATGTCTATAGTTTTGGTGTAGTACTTGTAGAGTTGCTGTTGAGAAAGGAGCCTATTTTTACAAGTGATTCTGGCCTAAAGCAAAACTTGTCCAACTACTTTTTTTGGGAGATGAGGGAGAAACCACTTGCAGATATAGTGGCTGCTCAAGTTCTGGAAGAAGCAACAGATGAAGAAATTAACGATGTCGCTAACCTTGCAGAGACTTGCTTGCGACTACGAGGTATAGAGAGGCCTACTATGAAACAAGTGGAGGTGAAACTGCAGGATATCAGATCCAAAAGGTTAAGATCATCTCAGGTTGCAGTGACAAGTGAAGATATGCAACCTTTGTTCAGTGGATCAAGGCAAGTCAACCTTCCGCTATTGGGTGTTCAAGATGGTATAGGGAACCGAGCTAATTTACCTTCTCAAAGGGAGCAAAACTGCTACAGCCTGGAGCAAGAGTTCATGGCATCGGCAACTCTGCCACGGTAGATCACTGGATTGTCTGGTTTTGTCTGTTTCAAGCGCCAGCTGCATATTTGTCGTCTTTTGATTGATATGGCAATGTATACCGTATATTGTATTGTAGTACACTTACACTCAGCAACGGTTTTCACTATTCAGGTTATATGGCCGGCCAGTTTTCGCTGCATTAAAATGGTGTTGTAAAATGCTACTGATACACCTTTGTATCTCACGATTAGGCAATGATTTTGCATCTCAATAACTAATGCTGTAATAAGGTACTGGTCCACCTTCGTATCTCACAATCGGGTTAGGGTATTGTAATTTTGCATCTCGGTAAATATTGGAGTAATATGCTACTATCCACTTGTGCATCTCATAATTGGTCATTGTAAATTGTAATAGTTCTGAAAGAAATAAACATTGGTCCACGAGAGGTTGGACGAGGCGCGAGAAAAGGGGCAGAACGCGCGCGCCGAGCTGCTACAGATGTTACAACGATTCGAGCACACTGCCGGAAGGTGCACCCCTTCACCTCTGACCTCCCGCATTGGAAAACCAACACAACACCGGTTCCCATCTCCCGTCGCTCGAATTCCTTTGCTTCCATAGAGGATGGCAGCAAGGGGTGGCCTACCTTTGCAGCAATCGGCCATGGAGGCAGAAAACCTTGAAGCACCACGAGAGAGCGATGGGGGCGTTGATCATGGTTGGAACACCTCCACCTGCTGCATCAAGAACGCTTGAAAGATCGGCAACCCAGCGTCGCGCGTGCTCACCGAGCGACGGAGCAGGGGAAGGAGGGGCGCAGCCTCCACGCGTCGTCGGTGTTCGCACGCCACTGCGCGTTCCCGCGCTTTCTTCCCACCTCTTTCCGCGCTTTCTTCCCGACGCTAGCGTCTATAACCCCCCCCCCCCCCGGCTCAATGGCAGCCACCACAGCCGTCGGCACCCCTTTCTCCGCCACAAGCACAGCCCTCGTCGCTCGAACAACACTGCGCAATAATGAACCGCCCCGGCGATGGCCAGTTCCCTCCACCGCCGTCTCCTCCACCACCATCTCCACCACCGGATTCGCAGTTCGACATCGCCGCCGCTCCATGGCGGCGCGGGACGGAGCTTTGGCGTGCAGAGCGGCGGCAGCGGCGGGAGGCAATCGAGCAGCGGGCCCGTCAGCAGCGGGAGACCCCGCAGGTGAGAAGAACACTGAGTGGAAGGAGGAGGCGCTGGCGGACACCATTGTGGCGTTCGACGCCGCCACGGCAGAAGAGGCGTGGCGGCGCCGGATGAAGGAGATTGGCCAGCGGTGATGTGATGAGCACCGACGCCAGCGCGAGGAGCAGGAGGCGCAGTACCGTGAACGGCGAGAGGCGATCGAGCGTCGGCGGCGGGAGGCGATGGAGCACCAGCAGCAGCTGGCGGTGGAGGAGCGTCAGCAGCGGTAGGCGGCGCTGGCAGCAACGGAGGCGTCCTGGGGGAGGCGGGCGGATGCGTTGGCGGCGTAGGCCGACGCGTTGGCGTTGCGCCTGGAGGCGCGAATGAAGGAGGAGGAGGAGGAGGAGGAGGCCTAGGCAGAGGAGGAGGATGCGGAGCAGGACGACGACGACGACTTCGAGTGGTCCGACGACGACGGGCCGCACCCGGGCGAGACGGCCGATCAGCAACGCACGCTCGTCGAGTCCTTCGAGTCGGAGAAAAAGCTCCAGGACGACGCAAATGCCCGTGAAGGGGCACAGATTCGCCGCGCTGTCGAGCTCTCCGTCCAGGCGGCGCAGCAGGGGAGAGCAGGCGACGACGCGCTGCTAGAGCAGCGGCGTCTGGCCTCAGCCCTACGCATGGAGAGGCGGCGAGCGCAGCAGGAACTACGGCGGAGGGGAGGTGACGACGGGACGGGGCCGTCGAACGCCGAACGCACCGCCTGGTGGCCAGTAGGCTAGGGTTTAGATCTAGCATTTTTCTTTCAAACTTTGTAATATATAATCAAATTTGAGAAAACCTTTATTTCCGTGCACTAATATTTATTTGGAAAGAACGTTTGGGGGGACGCGACTGGGAAGCGACGTCCCTCAAACGTGGCACGAACAAAACACGTCCTCCCTCTAAAACGCTCAATCCGATGCCGTTGTTAGACGGTTTGGGGGCGCAGGCATACAGGTATATTGTCACGACATCATCCGATCTTCTTAAAAAAGGCCAGCTACTTGTGGTAGAAGTGCAGCACGCTCCACTTTAGACATACTACAATGGAAATTTAATTATTATTTTTTGCGCAGAAATGGAAATTACAATGGATAAAGTACTTCTCCAAAGGGCCGGCTATTGACTTTGCAGTTGTATTTTGATCATTTACTTTTCACAAGAAAAAACTGCAATGTACTGCAGGAAATTTGACCTGTCGCTAGGACTCGTCCCTGTATGTCGAGCAAACTTTCCACTCTCCACTAGGAAATGGCTGCAAGTCAGTCAACCCGACCACATCCTTGTGCGCCGTGCCATCTCCTTGTGCGCCTACCACACATGTTGTTGTCTAGTAGTAAGACATTTTTCAAAAAGGAATCTATAAGTGCGAGACAGTGTATGTAACAATCCTGCGTAGCTATGCAAATCAGGAGTAGCTCTGCTGCGAGTTTCTTTCTAGAGTGGTGCCGTATGGCGTTTGGCGACATGCCGGAGAATGGCGAGATGCCGATCTTCTTCCTCTAATTATCCCAATCTTTCTTCCCTTCCTTGATTCCAGTGAGTCCCCTGACTTCTCCTCCACCAATCCCCCTTCAATCATCTCCACAATTACTGATAACCCCCTTCAAACCTCCACGCAAAAGACCTTCTTCCTCATCTAGATCTGATTCCCCATTTCAAACACCTTCCTCCTAGAACCCCTCTCCCGATTTCCACTGCAGGTGATCGTCCTCACATCCCACCCTGAAGTCGCTGGTAGTTTACTTGACACAGCTATTCAGAAAGTCCCCAAATGGAACCTCCCTCCTTGGGAGGCGGATCCATGCCTGATTTGGCTCTTTCGCGTCTTAAGCCGTGCGCAGTTGGCCGCTGTAACTCGAAATCTCAGTCGGTGCTGTTCCTGAGAAAGAATACAGGGCTCCAGGTGGTAATCTGGATGTCTTTGTCGGAGGTGTCTGTCTCGATAAGGTCCCTGCCGGCAGATCAGTTGGAGCTAGGGGAGATGCGGCCTGAGATGGAGACTGAGGGGAGCATCATTTTCATTGCACATGGGGGCGAGAACATGTACCTGAATCAAGAGGCAGCGGCGCCAGCCTGTAAGGCGCCACGGGCGCCATGAAAGCCATAGGTTGGAACTGCCAAGGCATGGCAAGAGCCTTGGCGGTACAAAAATGTGCCACCTTGCCAGGATGATCCACTCCGCAAAAGCTCAAATAATATTTGTTTCTGAAATTAAATCTTCCAAGGTAAAGCCTTCTGATCTTACTACTCGGTTTGATATGTCTGATAGTGTTGTGGTTCCTTCTCGGGGACGCTCTGGTGGCTTGTGGCTAATGTGGACGAGTGATTTACAAATGCATGTTCTTAGTGCTAATTTCCATGTTATCCTAGCTAAATGTGTAAATAGTACTAGTAATCAACATTTTGGTCTTGTTTGTATTTATGGCGATCCCTATCATCGCGAGACTAGCCAGATTTGGGATCAAGTGGCCACTTTTGTTTATGATAACCCTAGTATACCGATGCTTTGTATTGGGGATATGAATGACCTGCTGTATGATATGGAAAAAAGCTCCCCAAATCTGAATCGTCCCCGTATGAATGCTTTTCGTGCTTTTGTGAAACATTGTGGCTTATTTGACTTGGGTTTTAGTGGTCCTGCTTATACTTGGACAAATAGGCGCTTTTCTTCAAATCCTATCTATCAAAGGCTTG
The DNA here is from genome assembly GCF_022539505.1 of Lolium rigidum. Classification (NCBI taxonomy): domain Eukaryota; kingdom Viridiplantae; phylum Streptophyta; class Magnoliopsida; order Poales; family Poaceae; genus Lolium; species Lolium rigidum. The sequence goes on from NC_061514.1 coordinate 166,882,872, forward strand.
ATCGGTGTTTAGTTAATGTTGAATGGTGCCATGCTTATCCGGTGTCAAATGTTTATAATATGCCTCTTATTCATACCCTTAGTGATCATGCGCCTATTTTACTATCTACTGATGGTCCTATTCGGAAAGTTAAATGTTCTTTCAAATTTGAGAATTGGTGCCTAAAAGAGCAGGACTTTCAATCTCTTGCAAAATCTGCATGGTCTTCATCCGCAAATAAATCTTTCTCGGCCAGAACTAATCACCTTGCAGGAGCCCTAAAAATTTGGTGCAAGAAGAAAAAGCCGTTGCAGCAGGAACTACACAATATAGAAGATCAAATAAAGCAAATCCAAATGAAGCCGTTGCAACAACAAGACCATGCAATTGAAGCAGCTTTGGCCAACAGGTATGAACAAACTATGACCAAACTAACCGATTCTTATATGCAACGAGCAAAGAAACAATGGGCTAAAGATGGAGATAGAAACACAACATTTTTTCACCATGCCATTATCAAACGTAGGAGGAGGAATACTATTATATCAATCAAAGATGAAAATAATGTTATGCAGTTCATGCCAGAGCAGATTAGCAATACTTTCGTCAACTACTTCAGATCTCTTTTTGCCTCTCCAAATGCTAACAATGGCAGGCCTTTTCTTGGATCCCAAATCCCGCAAGAAAGTCAAGATTACACCTACTCAATTCCGGATAGCCGGGAGATTTGGGAGACACTCAAGGATATGAAGCGAAATGCGTCTCCAGGGCCGGATGGATTCAATGTAGAATTCTACATTGCAGCATGGTCGTGGATAGAACAAGATGTTGTGCACTTGGTAAGAAACTTCTTCCAAACAGGTGTCATGCCATCCCATATTAATGACACTCATATTGCTTTGATTCCAAAAAAGCTTGTTCCTTTAGTTCCTGCAGATTACAGGCCCATTAGTCTTTGTAATGTCATTTATAAAATTATTGCTAAATGCCTAGCGAATAGACTCAAACCTCACTTACCTGACTATGTTCATCCTTCTCAGCAAGCTTTCATTAAAGGTAGGCGTATTAGAAACAATATCATCATTGCTCAAGAAATAACGCACTCCTTTGCTTTAAGCTCCTGGAAGAATCAAGCTTTTATGCTAAAAATAGATCTTGCAAAAGCTTTCGACAGACTTGAATGGAATTTCATAGTTGCAGCCCTTGCTCGCAAAGGTCTACATGTTCATTTCATAAATTTGGTCTATGCTTGTGTCTCTTCGCCAACTTTCTCTGTAGTTATTAATGGCCAACCTTTTGCAAAATTCAGAGGAGACAGGGGTATTAGGCAAGGGTGCCCTTTATCTCCTTATTTATTCGTTCTTGCAATTAATGAACTTTCCATTGCGCTCCAGGAAGCCATGATGACTAACTCTCTTGCAGGCATATCTTTAGGGCCAAATTGCCCTCCAATCCACTCTCTTCTTTTTGCAGATGATCTATTGGTTTGTGGACAGGCTACAATGCAGGAGGCAACTCGTATGAACGCCATTCTCCATGATTTCTGTGAAAGGTCGGGACAAGTTCCAAACTGGTCTAAGTCAGGTATCATCTTCAGTAAACATGTCCCTCCAAGCACCATGCAGTCAATCAAACAAATATTTCATGTTCCCAACATAGACAACAACTTCATCCATCTTGGACACCCTCTCGTCATTCCTGGGAAAGATAGAGCAAGTGCTTACAATTTTGTCTTCGACAAATTCAAGTCTAAAGTCAACACCTACAAGGCAGATAAGCTTTCACATGCTGCTAGGCTAGAACTCATTAAATATGTGTTCTCTTCTATCCCCGTTTACTACATGTCAAACATTCTCTTCTCCAAGAAATTCATAGCCAAACTTAATGCTATTATTTGCAATTTCTGGTGGACGGGGGTAAGAGAAGAAGAAAACTCGAAGGCCATGTGTCTCCGGGCATGGAAGGACATATGTGCACCCAAAAATGAAGGCGGTTTGGGTATCTGCAACATCCAAGCCATGAACCAGGCCCTAATCCTTATGGCGGCCTGGAGAATTGCGGAGGCTCCTAATGATCTCTTACATGCTGTTCTCAAATCCAAATACTTTCATGACTCATCTATTTGGCGCCCAAATCCAAATGTTCCTAAATCAGCCTTTTGGGCCTCAATCCACAAAGTGCTTCCCATTCTGAAAACCCATTGCTTTTACCAAATAACACAAGAAGGCATATCTGTTTGGAGCACTCCCTGGTGTCAACAGTGGTCTGCTATATATGATTATCTCATAATTCAAGAAACAGGCTATATTTACCCGGCCTATGTTAGGGATCTGTGGCTCCCGGAGCAAAAGGCATGGAACACTCAACTTATTGATAATCTTTTCCAACAACCCTTTGCTACAATCATTAAACAAACTCCTCTTATCAACTCTGAAGAGAAAGATATCTTATGCTGGAGACTCACACCATCAGGTAAATGTAACACCAAAAGCGCATATCGTGCTTGCTTAAAGAGATTGCGGGAACGAGGCGAACCGGCTCCAAGACAAGTACATCCTGCAACAGTTCGTCTCCTGCAACAGATTTGGCGAAATAAAAAATTGACTCCGAGAGTGCAGACATTTGGATGGAGACTTCTAAGAAGAGCAGTGCCGACAGGAGCAAGAACAGGTAAGTATTCCACTCACATAAGCACTCTGTGTTCCAGGTGTGCTGTAGAAGAAACAGACATACATCTCTTTTTTACTTGTCACCTTGCTCGTGTGGCATGGTTCAGCTATCCTTGGTTTGTCAGATCTGAGATTGTAACATCCCAAATTTCAATAAAAAGAAAGTTAGAGAATTCCAGAGAGCAAAATTTCAAACCAACAAAAACTTTTTAAATTTCATATAGTGCCATGCATAGGACTTGTGCACTTGATTGATATGCCATGATGATTATTATTACTTGTATGTGCTTGTTATCACCAAGATTTGACCGAGTCAGAGGTGGGCCGCAGTCAAGATGGGCTTAAGGAAATATACGTGGAGAATTATATGAATCGGCCTGTTGGGCTTAATTGCCCGTGTATCTGTAACATATTAGACCTATTTTAGTTTAGAGATAGAATCTTAGTCGTGCACGGTTCAGTGCATGCCCACATTAGAAAGTCCCCTGGACTATAAATATGTACCTAGGGTTTATGGAATAAACAACAACTCACGTTCAACCCCAAAAACAAACCAATCTCGGCGCATCGCCAACTCCTTCGTCTCGAGGGTTTCTATCAGGTAAGCGACATGCTGCCTAGATCGCATCTTGCGATCTAGGCAGCACAAGCCCCACGTTGTTCATGCGTTGCTCGTATTGAAGCGCTTTTGATGGCGAGCAACGTAGTTATCATTAGATGTGTTAGGGTTAGCATTGTTCTTCGTTTAAGCATGCTTACGTAGTGCAACCCTTGCATATCTAGCCGCCCTCACGCCTATCTCAGGTGTGGGGCGGCACCCGCTTGATCATTATTTAGTAGATCTGATCCGTTACGATTGCTCCTTGTTCTACAAGGATTAGTTTAATATCTGCAATAGTTTGGCCTTACAATGGGGGGAGGATCCGGTGGCACGTAGGGTGGCGTTCGCAAGTCCTAAACGGGATGTTCCTAGGATCAACTTCATGTTGGTTTTCTCGGCCTTGTTTAGGATCGGCTTACGAGCACCGTGCGTGGCCGCAAGGCCCAACCTGGAGTAGGATGATCCGGTTATGCGGTGAAAACCCTAAATCGTCGTAGATCTCATTAGCTTCATCTTGATCAAGCAGGACCGCCAAGTATCCGTGCACCCCGCACGGATCATGGGTGGATCGGCTCTTTGAGCCGATTCACAGGATAACCTGAGAGCCGATCGAGGCTCGTATTTAATGTTTACATGTATGCCCTGCAGGAAACTAAGCGAGGCAACCTCATCACCTTCCCGACCAGGTATAGGTCAGGTGGCACGCCTGCACGCCGCAACGCCGCGTGTGACCGAGAAGAGCATTGCGGGCCGTCGCTCGGAGGGGTCTCAGCCAGCCGCAGCTCTAGGCTCCCCCGGCTCTACGGTGTTGACAAGGCCGCTGCCCGCCGGTGGGTTTTGGCGATCAACACATTCCGGCACGCCGGTGGGACAATCGTCTACATCAACCACATCGCCATCTACATCCGAGATGGCGGACGGCACGCCAGTCACCTACGAGGATCCGCTCGACGACCTCAAGAAGCAATACAACGAGATCAAGGCTACCCTCGAAGCCGACCTCATCGGCTCTTTTCGGAGAACCCGTTCGGTGGCATCGGATGGAAGGGGTTCTCACCGGAAGGTGCACTCGATGGGATAGACCTCTCTTCCCCGTCGGAGGAACGCACCGGGGGTCTGCGGCAGGAGATCAACTACCCGGTGGCTCACTCGCTACACCGCCACTCGAGAACTTGGTCAACGTGCTCGGAGCGTGTCGCTCCGCGCGTGATCCAGGAGATCATGAGCCACCAGCACTCGCCGTCAGGACCAGCTCTCGGGACTCATCAAGGAGAGTTGCCTTTCCAGTCCCGTCCACCGCTGCCGTTTGCGTTGGCAGCACCAGCTGAAGTGCCGACTACACCGGCATTCCTCGTCTACGGAATTGGTGGCGACCCCGGTGACTACCGGCTCTTAATGGAGGCGCCTAAGGAGATCCCTCAAGGATACGCGTGCATGTATGTGCCGGATTGTGGTGACTGGGCACTCACAAACCAGGCCGCAACATCGGGGACTCCGGCGAAGACAGGAGGAACGTCGGCGACAGAACAGACGTGGCTAACTAAATACGCCACACCGACGAAACTCCCGAGCCCAGCTCCCGTAGCCGGCTCGTAGCCGGAAAAGCAAACATGGCAGGCCAAGTACGCCACCCCGGCAAATCTTCGTAGTGCAACTCCTACGGCCAGACACAGCGGATCGGATCAGCACCATACCGAGAGACCAGTTCGGCATGATGCCGAAAAGAAGGGCGAGTCGGCTATTCCAAGCCGTACCCTGACGATTACGAGATGATCCCGCTGCCACCTAAATATCGGTTCCTGACTTCTCCAAATTCAGTGGATCAGATGGCTCCAGCTCCATCGAGCACGTCAGCCGATATTTGGCTCAACTAGGACCGGCTTCAGTGTCGGATCAGCTACGCGTGAGGCTCTTTTCACAGTCCCTCACGGGATCGGCTTTTGGGTGGTACACCTCTCTGCCAGCAAATTCCATCCGAGTCTTGGAAGCAATTGGAAGAACAGTTCCATATGCAATACCATTCAGAAGCTTCCGAGTCCGGCATTGCCGATCTAGCACAACTACGTCGAAGCGCGGAGAAACGGTGACAGAATACATCCAGCGCTTCAGGAATCTTAGGAACCGATGTTATTCGGTTCGTATAACTGAAAAGGAAGCAGTCGAGTTGGCAATAGCAGGCCTTGCAACACAGCTCAAGGACATGGCCTCCCAAGCAGATTATCCCTCGCTGGCGCACATGGTTCAGAAACTATCAGCATATGAACAGCGCCACCCCGACCTGTACCAAGACAAGTTCAAACGTGCAATAGTTATGGTCGATACGGAAGAGGATGAAGTGCCTGCGGGAGGCCAAGAGGTAGCAGTGGCTGAGTGGACTCAGGGGGGAACCCCCGTGGCCTGCAAATGGGTAAAGCCACCAGGGCCGCCCAGGGGATTTGATTTTGACGTAACCAAGACTGAACAAATCTTCGACCTCCTGCTCAAGGAGAAACAGTTGACGATTCCTGAAGGTCTCAAGTTCCCCACGGCGAAAGAGCTAAATGGAAAGCCGTATTGCAAATTCCACAACTCGCTTTCCCATGCCACCAACGACTGCCGGTGTGGCGTCAGCACATCCAAGCGGCGATAGAGAAGGGGCGGCTAATTTTCAACCAGCACGCCATGAAGGTCGACACCCAACCCTTCCCCGCCGTTAACATGGTGGAAATCACCTACCCTGAAGGTTGCCAGCCAGGTCCCTCGCTCAGCATCAACATGGTAGGACCTGGAAACCACTCTGGCAAAGATGGAGATGAGGGCAGCTGCTCTCACAGCAAGGATACGAAGAGGCCGCTCCACGCGATCGGCTCCGTCATGATGGCAAGCGCTATGTCACGAGAGGGAGAGGTGAAGAATATAAGATATCAGCGACCCTCTCTCGATCACCTCCTCAACAAATATGTTAGTCGAGTATGGTCAACGCCGGCGACCCAATTACGGTGATAGAGAAGATCGTTTGGCTAGAGAAGCCGAAGATATCGTCTGCAGGATCACGATGAGGAGGAGCACGAGCGCTATGCCACGGAAGCATCAAGGGAGCAAGACGATAACGCCGAGCATTGGGACTGCCCTTCTTCGCACACTCGCTGGGATTCAGGAATGAGCCGATTGCCCACAATCGGCAATTGCCTGTAATGCAATCGAAAAAGAAGAAGGCAGCCAACGTGTCCGTGTTCGAGCGCCTAGGGCCTCTCCCGTCACAAAGCAAACGCGCTGAGTCACCTCGCTGGGCAGATCTTGAGGATTCGAAGACGAGGGAGAAGTGGAAGAAGACAGTACCACCGGCCAAGGTGGTGCCCTGACGGACTCAGCCGTTCCCAAAAGCGCAGGGTTCAGCGATTGCGCGGCCTGGAGGAGGCCGAAAGGTTGTACCTGCATACGCTAAGGAAGGCACGGCCTGATCTGGCTGCAAAAGTTCAGCGAACCCTGGACGAAGAGGGTCGTCCACGGAAAATGGAGTGGCGCCCCAAACAGAGGAAAGCCGATGATGAGACATCGGCTGGCACAAACATGGTACTCGTCTTGCCGACAGAGCTTAGCCCTCCACGACTCTACGGAGCACTCAAGGTGGACGACAGCAGGCGCATCAAGTCAGAGGTTGGGTTGGTTTCATCCAGCCTGACCAAGTAGCAAGATCAAACCAATGAGCAAACCAGGAGAGGCTGATCCTTGTGATCGGCCCCAAAAATTTACGAAGGGAACTTACAAGACCTTCAACGAGCAAGCAACGTGGAGGCCGATTCCAGCAATCGGCCAAAATTATCCTCACCTACCTTTCTGCCTGGGTTCAACATGTTATCCAACAGAGCCGATACCATCAATTTTCTTGACAGAATCGGCTCGGGGGGGCACCCAGGTATATGAAAATACGAGGATATGCAACAGAAGCGTCTCATCTTTTGTTGATGGGTATTGGAATATGGGGGCCGATGCACAGGTCGGCCGTAAAAATAAAAGTGAAAATTCGAAAATTTTCGAGCACAGCCGATGCAGCAGGCATCGACTTCAGAATCAAGAAACAGCCGATGCGTAGCCATCGACTCTAGTTGTGCGAGGATTGTCAAGCCTTCACCAAATCCAGGATTTCCAATCTGTGGGGCTAGTGCAGCTGAAACGAAAGATTATCGACTGTCGGAGGAAGAAAGAGGATCGGCCGTGGCACATTCTCGCCTCGAGTAAGAGCTCGGGGGGCAGCTCACCTTGAAGGCTTTCCGCTCGGAGAAGCCGATTTGTGTTCAAATCGGCCGACGCCGCATAAGGGACTTCCCGCACACGATCGAGGCCCAGTCCGCACAGCTCATGCGCGTATCCTCGTCTCCGTTTTGCGTTGGCCGAGGCTCTGGGGCAGCAGGCCTGGTAGATTGCTCTGTTGAAGGACCGGTGCGTTGTTATCGGCTCATTACGCATTGGCAAAGGGGACGAATCGGCAAGGTCAGTAGAAGAGAGAATCGGCTCAATTAAAAGGAATCGGCAAAATCAAGATTGGGGAAAAGTTCTTCATTGATTAAGAGGAGATTTCTTACATAAGGAGCTAATTGCTCTCAAAAGGGGAATGCTAGGGGATCCACTGCCCCATCTACTACTACCGGCCCTATTCTAGAGGTCCTATCTATGGGCCATCACCGCCCTCGTCGCCGCCGGCGTCGCCACTATTGGCGCCGCTCCCGGCGGGCTCGTCGTCGCTCCAATGGCCGCCGACCGGGCCCTCGTTGTCTTCATCTTCTTCGTCAGCGCCGTCCTCGTCGCCGTCGAAGTCGCTCGGATTGCCCGGCCAAGGGCGGAACCGCTTGGCCGGCGGCTCGTCGGAGGAGCCCTCGTCGTCGTCCTCCTCCTCCTCTTCCTCGCTCCTCCTCCTCCCCGGAAGAAGTGAAGTCGCAGGAGAAGCTGTCGTCGTCACTCCCCTCTTCCGTTTCCCCAACGGCGAGGAAGCGGAGGTCGCTCTCCCCGTCCGTCAAGGACTGGTCGTCCTCGGACCAGACGGCGAAGTCGTGGTCTGATTCCTCCCCTGCCGCAATGGCGCGGCGGGTGTTGGCTGCATGGACCGCCGCCGCGTCGTACTCCGGCGTCGGCTCACGGGACGTGGAGGATTGGCTAGCAAGATCCGATGGAGCAGAGGAGGAGGAAGACATGGTGGCTGGGAGGGTTTTTGGAGTGCTAATGCGGAGGAGATACAAAGGAGAACTGTTCAGAGCGGTTAAATCAAAGGAGGATATAGTGGAAATTCAATGCCACAGCGAGCTTTCCGAGGAAGTGGTGCCTAAAAGAAAAAAAAAAACTGCCGGGTCACGCGGAGAAGTTGAGAAGGCAAGGCATCATCATGAGGGATACTCGCGACGGTTCTGCCACGACATGACCCGATGAAGGAAAGCAGAGTGATTTTGGAATTACCAATTCCAAAACCAGGGGGGCATGTGTTATCACCAAGATTTGACCGAGTCAGAGGTGGGCCGCAGTCAAGATGGGCTTAAGGAAATATACGTGGAGAATTATATGAATCGGCCTGTTGGGCTTAATCGCCCGTGTATCTGTAACATATTAGACCTATTTTAGTTTAGAGATAGAATCTTAGTCGTGCACGGTTCAGTGCATGCCCACATTAGAAAGTCCCCTGGACTATAAATATGTACCTAGGGTTTATGGAATAAACAACAACTCACGTTCAACCCCAAAAACAAACCAATCTCGGCGCATCGCCAACTCCTTCGTCTCGAGGGTTTCTATCGTAAGCGACATGCTGCCTAGATCGCATCTTGCGATCTAGGCAAGCACAAGCCCCACGTTGTTCATGCGTTGCTCGTACTCGAAGCGCTTTTGATGGCGAGCAACGTAGTTATCATTAGATGTGTTAGGGTTAGCATTGTTCTTCGTTTAAGCATGCTTACGTAGTGCAACCCTTGCATATCTAGCCGCCCTCACGCCTATCTCGGTGTGGGGGCGGCACCCCGCTTGATCATTATTTAGTAGATCTGATCCGTTACGATTGCTCCTTGTTCTACAAGGATTAGTTTAATATCTGCAATAGTTTGGCCTTACAATGGGGGAGGATCCAGGTGGCACGTAGGGTGGCGTTCGCAAGTCCTAAACGGGATGTTCCTAGGATCAACTTCATGTTGGTTTTCCGGCCTTGTTTAGGATCGGCTTACGAGCACCGTGCGTGGCCGCAAGGCCCAACTCCGGAGTAGGATGATCCGGTTATGCGGTGAAAACCCTAAATCGTCGTAGATCTCATTAGCTTCATCTTGATCAAGCAGGACCGCCAAGTATCCGTGCACCCCGCACGGATCATGGGTGGATCGGCTCTTTGAGCCGATTCACAGGATAACCTGAGAGCCGATCGAGGCTCGTATTTAATGTTTACATGTATGCCCTGCAGAAACTAAGCGAGGCAACCTCATCACCTTCCCCGACCAGGTATAGGTCAGGTGGCACGCCCTTGCACTTCGCAACGCCGCGTGTGACCAGAAGAGCATTGCGGGCCGTCGCTCGGAGGGGTCTCAGCCAGCCGCAGCTCTAGGCTCCCCCCGGCTCTACAGTGTTGACAAGGCCGCTGCCCGCCGGTGGGTTTTGGCAGTCAACAGTGCTATACTCTAAAACCCTAATGTGATCATATGAAGATCACCAACCAAATAAATCAAAGAGAGAAAGAAAATCAAATAAATGCAAAACCCTAAAAACCCTCACATATGCTCGATGGCATTTTTATAAATTTTGACCCTAGACCAATTTGGTCTTCACCATTAGTTGAATAATGTTACTAAACACTTATTACAACTTTTGGAATCAAAGAATCACAATTCAAATAAATTTCAGCTCACATATGATAATGGTCAATTCTGCAAATTATAGCCTGATCACTACTTTGAGCCATTGCAATTCAATTTTCTCAAACCAAACCTTGCTAACTCTTTGCACCACTTCCAAGTCAACATCAAGGTGAACACTTTTTGTAAAGATCACCATGCCAAAATCTTTCTTGATCATTAGCTATGCTCATCCAAAGTTGCAACTTTTTATTAAGTTCAACAATCTCACACTTATCAATTTTTGCAAATCTTTGAATTAAACTTTTCCACCACCACCTCTCATCATCTCTGGTCAAATACAACTCAACTAAACACACACAATTCAAATTGGTCAACCATTTGAATTAAACCAAAATTGGACAAAATTCACAAATTACAACTATGGAACTATTTGACACTATTTGAAATAGTGATCTACCACCATCCTAATCTACCCCAACCTATTCTAAATGGTCCCCTTGCCCCCTCTAAACCTTAATGAAGCATAGTAACCCTAGGAGGGAGGAGGAGCAAGGTAGGGCATGGCCATGCCAGCCATGTCGCCACCCCGACAACCTCCCCCTCTCCTCCTTCACTATCTGCCCTGGCCACCGTGCCAAAGCTCGCCACCGCACACTCTTACATCTCCTAGCACCGACCAACTCGCCGTAGACGCCGTAGCCTCGCCGGAGAAAGCGTGCCACGGTCGCCCCTGGATGCCGCTCGCGTCGCACGTGGACAAGCACTGGACACGCGCCGTCCCGCTCGCCCTGGCCCCGCTTGCTAGCCGTTGAGCATCACCGTGCCACCGCGACACCGCCAGACATGCCCACAACCAGACCCTGGACCGCCGCCGCCGGAGAAGGAGAAGGAAATCCCGTGAATGCCGCCGCCCGACATGGAAACAATGCGAGCTATTCCGACGTCGCCCGACCGCGCCGTCACCGCCATTAGCTTCGCCTGGACGTGTAGAGCACCGCCGCACCCTCGTCTAGCTCGACCGATCGCTGGAATCGCCGCGCCATGGTCGACCACCTCACTGCCCCGCAACCCTCACTCGCCTCTATAAATACCGAGCTCCCCTCGTCGATCTGAGCACAACACCTTGGTCTCCACCCCTCACTGCTTCTCCACCACCACTCCACTCACCCAATCGTCGCCGGAGCAAGCTCAATCGGGAGATCACCGCCGCGTAAGCCCTGCAGCAATCGCCGGCGATCCCGACCACCTCGAGCGACGCCACCGCTACCGTGGAGGCTCGCCGTCGTCCACAACTTCGTCAAGCACACCGCCAACCCTAGCCGGAGCCACGGTGAGCTCTCCGACCCCTACCCTCGCCGCGCCGTGAGCTTCTCTCGCCGGCGACGACGACGACCCAGAGCCGTTAGATCGCCATCTAATCCAACGCTCCACACTCCCCGTACCGATTCGGTGTTTAAACGCCGCTGACAGGTGGAGCCCCCTTGTCAGGCAGCCCACGCGGGCACAGACGCGTGGTGGGCTGGCCTTGGGCCGTTTTAAATCTTTAGGCCCAGTTAGTTTTCCCGCCGGCCTGTTTAATTCAAATTCTATTTAAACAATTCCAAATGAATTTCAATACTGCCCAAACTTTGAAATTCAATAGATTCAAATTGGCTTAACCAAATTCAATGAATTTTATGTTGATGGAAAGCTAATGAAAATATCTACAAAATGCCACTGGTCCCATGACCAGATTAGTTGTAGAATTAATTTTATAAAAAGAAGAAGGCAGGGACTTTTTCATATTCAAATAATTATTAAAAATCAACCAAAATAGATATTAAGTTAATTCCACCTCTAATAGCTCACATTTGACTTACACTAATTGATTATGCAATAAAATGGTGTGGTCACTTTGCATGATCATGCCCTAGTTTAATTAATGGACAATATGGCTAGTTTATGTAGTTGATATTGTCCAAAACTATTAAGTAAATTATATGAAGTCTTATACTTCATTTAAACCTTGTCTCACATGAATTCATGTGATGTTTGGACCCCTGGCCAAACTTACTTATATGAATTATTTGGAGATTTAAATCATATGTAGCACTATTAAATAGTATGAGGTGGTCTACCTCATTTAAATCATTTTCTCAAATGATGGTGATGAATATTTGACTTGGGTCAATATAAGTTCATATATGATTGTTTGAGAAATTAAATCTTAAGAAGATTTCAATGAGAGGAAATTATTTCTCAAGAACCCTATGGAAACTATCATTTACATATTAAATGAAAAGAAGTAAATTCTATCCAAATAACACAACCCATGCACCCTATTTAGACTATTTGTGTGCATAGAGTAGTTTGTGTGTTTATATGTGATACATGGAATAGCCATTGAATTAGTGAGTAATTATACTCGTATTCAAATTTAGACGCTAGCACCGGAGAGTACATCGAAGAAGAAGGTTGCTACCAAGAGGAGGAGGAGGAGAACTTTGAGAACTACCAAGGCAAGCTAATATTCTTGCAAAGTGCAAAGCCCCTTGGGGCAAGGCACCATGATTCTTATCTTTTCTTACATAAGCCTATCCCAAGTTTATACATTACAAGTTTTTACTTGTTTTCTCGATAAGTTGCTTTTATAGTTAACTTTGGTCAAAATAAAGAAGTTTACTAGAGTAGTAAAGTTAGTCTCCATCAAGCAAAGCAAGATAGCACCCCTCATGATTTAGAGCTAGTGCTAATGAATAAAACTTGACTACTCTAGATGGGAACAATGTGAATTGAAATGAATTTGAAACCTTCGAATGATGAAGCATTCCATTGAATGATTTTTGAAGGTGAATATGACCAAGAGAAGATGGTGATTTTTGATAAACATGATATTGGTTTGAATGCGATACCTTTCCAATTAGTAAGTACCCCCACAATACCTGATTATGGGTAGGGCTTAACCGGAAGTTTATGCATCTTAGTATGGGTTCCCTCTGAACACACGTCATAGGGGTTACGCTTGAGGCTGCCTCCGTTGTTGAGAAATGATGTGAAACTGAGGTGAATTGTACGGCCAAGCCCTGCGCAGTTCCTAGGTTGACAGTTGGTCTTCACTGGGAGGCCAAGCTCATGGGGAGAGGTGCTCATACTAGGATTTGTAAGTGAAAGGTTATGGTTGATGATCCGCGTACTGTGTTACGATGATTCGGGGTAATCCCGATGGATGAAATCAAATATTGTGGCACAAGCGTGCAACCTCTGCAGAGTGTCAATCTATTCGAATAGCCACGTCCACGGTCACGGACGGTTGGAAAGGCCATACAGTTTCCGATGTCATACTTTTTGAAAATGACGTTGAAAGAAGTGGGTGAAATGACTTGTGGTGAATTGAATTGAAATCACCACTTGAATGGTGGGAATGACACTAATGTTCCCACTTGAGTTAGTTCGCACATGAGTAAGCTTTTTCTCAAATACTTGTGAACTAAAATTGGCTTTGTGCAAATAAACTAGAGCTTAGCAAACCATACTAGAAATGTCTAGCACTTACATGAGTATTAGTTTGCGAGTACTTGAAGTACTCACGGCCTTGTCCCTGGATATTCAAATGGCCAGAGTATGAAGATGAGCAAGGAGATGACCAGCAGGATGCCTACGACAACTAGGAGTCTTCCGACGTCAAGCGTTGGCCTGTGGACTAGAGAGTCCTTGTATCTTACGCTTCCGCTATGAACTTGTGTTTGTTCGTTGATCAATAGATCAACTATTCGTGTAATATGGATCATGTGATTCCAATTTGTAAGACTTATGGTTTGTAATGAATGATGATCGTGATACTTAACTATTATGCCTCGCAACAACAATATTCCCGGGATTGCGATGTATGACATAATAGGCATCCGGACTTAAAAATCCGGGTGTTGACAAGTTCGTATCAGAGCCATTGTTTGACCTTAGAAGACCTTAGTTAGAATGGGCATTCTGAAAAACTTAATTTTGAAATCAAATGAAAGAAAATATTTGTGAAAATTTACTTACACTCTTGTCTTTGAGACTTTGCCAAAATTTGATGAATCATGTTCTATCTTATTTGAATCAACTTAAAATTTTGCCACACCTTGCACTCTCTAACTTACTCATCCAATTCTCTTTCAGATGGAGCCGAATGAACCCATCAACACCAAGTTCTACCAGCTTGGGAACGGAGGGAGCTTGATCTTCGAGCACGACCTCAACGCCGTCTCTGACTTCCTTGGGCGCCCACACCCCAAGTTCCACGGGGTTCAGTTGGACGACACGCCCGGAGGGGAGTTGCAGTGGGTGATCACTGCCGACTTGAGGGGCAAGATGGAGCCTCCCACCTCGGAGAGGATCCTCTTCTCCTTCCGCGAGAGCAACTGGCTCGACGGACTCGCACGTGGCCTTCAGGAGGCACTTGCGCGCCTCTGTGGACAGAACGTGGTGCGCATCCTCGCCTCTCGCTACGCGCATCTCGTGAGGCGTGATGCCATGGGAGTGCCCATGGAGCTGCAGCCGCACCCGGAGTTGAGGCACCACGCTGAGCACCTGGACTTCATGCTCTACCAGACTCAGAAGGACCTCGACGCCACTCGCGCTTACGCGAACCGCGACCCATGCTCACATCATCGAGCAGGGTGAGGCGATCAAGCTACTCAACAACGACCGCAAGAGCCTTCGCCAGCAGCGTGCCAAGAAGGACGCTACGATTGTGCGCCTTCGCGCCAAGATAGCATCACTCGAGGCCACTGTCAAGGCCCAGGAGGATCAGATTTGGGAGCTGGAGGATGACGACGGAGGCATCGACCTTCAGGGAGGAGGAGCCTTCCTGAGCGACGACGACGACTTTGAGGAGGACGAGTTCACCGAGGAGGAGGACTACGAGTTCCTGGAGGCAGGACCCGATGACTACGTCCCGATCGATGTCGAGGATGAGGAGTAGTTGCACTAGTTTCACTTATGTAGGTGTGAGTTGTATCCCGTCCTTTGTATCATAGCATGAGAATGGTTCCTAAAACCATTGGAGTATGAGTGTGTTAGTTTGTACTATGTGTTGAATGAATGAATGAATGTTATGTTTGTCATGAAAAGATTACAAGTTTTCAAATGTTTTTCAAACTTAACCAAAATGAACCATAGAATGTTCCCTCTTATCTCATGATCTTCTATATCTTCATATGGCCCCTCCCAATCGCACCAACGACGCGATGATGCAACTGCTGCAAACCCTGCTTGCCGACAGGGAGACCGAGAGAGCTGAACGCCAAGCCAACATCGCAGCCTTGCAGAACATTGCCAATCAAGGTCCTGGAAATCATGACCACCCCGGATCCAAGCTCAAGAACTTCCAGAACACCAATCCCCCGGTGTTTAGCAAGACCGAGGAACCCCTCGACGCCGACGACTGGCTCCAGACTATGGAGAACAACCTGGAAGTAGCCGGAGTGGAAGCAACCGAGAAGGTCTTGTTTGCCACCCACTATCTCGCTGGACCAGCCCGCGCTTGGTGGACAAGCACCCGTGCCATGAACGGAGGTCAGTTCATGACTTGGGAGGATTTCAAGCTAAAGTTCAGCAAGTACCATGTACCCCCGGGTCTTATAAAAAAGATGAGGGATGAGTTCCGTGAACTGAAACAAGGTCGCATGACGGTGGTTGAATACCGCGACAAGTTTCTTACACTGTTGAGGTATGCCCCTGATGAGACCGACACCGTTGAGAAGAGGAAGGAGAGATTCCTGAACGGACTGCATGATGAGATGCAGACTGTCCTCGTCAACATCCCCTTCGCCGACCTCGAAGCCCTTGTTGACTCCGCCATCCAGATGGAGGGCAAGCTGAACCAAGCCAATGAGAACCGCAAGCGCCGCATGGTGAATCAAAGTGGGTCTAGCCATACCCAGAAGTTTCGCCCCAGCTCAAGCGGAGGTTTCACTCCGAGAAACAACAAACCCCCGATGCAGAACTCGCGCCCCGGTTATCAGAACCGGAGTGGAGGAAACTCGAAGCCAGGAGGCTGCAACAACAACAACTACAACAACAACAACTACAACCGCGCTCCGCCCAGAGCCCCCAACAACAACAACAACAACACCAACACCGCTCCCAGAACCGGAAGCAACGTCGTCCCCGTTGCGAACAAGCAGGACAAGACCACCATCACTTGTTATGAGTGTGGTGTAGTGGGGCACTACTCCAACGAGTGTCCCAAGCGTCTCGCCAAGCTCGCCGGCAACACCGCTGCACCCGCTCGCAGCAACGCCGTGTCTCCACCGGCAAGAAGTTCGCCCCCAACAACCCCAATAACCGCAACGGCCGCCTCTACCACATGAATGCCGAAGAAGCCCAGGAAGCACCAGATGTTGTATTGGGTATGTTTTCTGTCAACCACATCCCTGCCAGAGTGTTGTTCGATTCCGGAGCATCTCATTCTTTTGTCACCGAAGACTTTGCATCAACCAGTAAAATTCAACCCCTCAGTTTGAAGCATGTTATGATAGTTCAAATTCCCGGATCAACCACCAAAGCCAGAAAATTTTGCAAAAATGTACCAATCAAAATCCATGATGTAGATTTCTATGCCAATCTAATCATTCTGGGAACCAAAGGTTTGGAAGTTGTACTAGGAATGGACTGGATGTCCAAGCACAATGGATTGATAGACTGTGCCAAGAAAGCCATAACCATGACCAGCAGCACCGGTATTGTAGTAGAGCATATCTCTGAAAAACTACCCAGAAAATTTACCTGCAATCAAAGTGTATCCAAGCCAACTCTGGACCAAATCAGGGTCGTTTGTCGCTACCCTGATGTGTTTCCGGATGATCTACCCGGTATGCCCCCGGATCGGGATATCGAGTTTATCATCGAGTTAATCCCCGGAACTGGACCCATAGCCCAGAGAGCTTACAGCATGAACGCAACCGAGCTTGTGGAGCTGAAGAAGCAGATAGATGATATGTTGGCCAAAGGTCTGATTAGACCGAGTGCATCCCCTTGGAGATCCCCCGTCTTGTTTGTGGATAAGAAGGATGGTGCAAATCGTTTATGTACGGACTATCGTAAGCTTAACGATGTCACCATCAAAAACAAATACCCCCTACCCAAGATAGAAGACATGTTTGATCAACTCACCGGACCCAAGTTTTCTCCAAGATCGATCTTAGAACTGGATACCATCAACTGAAGATCCGAGCCACCGACATTCCAAAAACTGCCTTTACCACCAGATATGGGTTGTATGAGTACAACGTCATGTCGTTTGGACTGACCAATGCCCCCGCTTATTTCATGAATCTCACGAATAAGATCTTCATGAACTTCTTGGACAAGTTTGTCGTTGTATTCATCGACGACATTCTCGTCTACTCCAAGTCCGAAGAGGAACATGAACAGCATTTGGAGACTGTCCTAGAAACCCTTAGACAGCACAAGTTGTATGCCAAGTTCAGCAAATGTGAGTTTTGGCTGGAAGAAGTTGGATTCCTGGGACACATCTTGTCTGCAGGAGGAATTGCCGTAGATCCCGCCAAGATCAAAAACCGTTATGGAATGGCAAGCCCCAACCACTCAAACCGAGGTCCGCGCTTTTCTTGGATTAGCCGGATTACCGCAGATTTGTAGAAGGTTTTTCGAGCATCGCTCGACCAATGACCCAACTGCTGAAGAAGGACAGGAAGTTTGAGTGGACCGATAAATGTGAAGAGAGCTTTCAACAGCTCAAGAGTACATTGACCATAGCCCCAATCTTGATCATGCCAGATATCGCAAAGCCCTTTGACGTATATTGCGACGCCTCCAAGACTGGTCTTGGATGTGTGCTTATGCAAGAAGGCAAAGTTGTATCCTACCTTTCAAGACAGCTAAAGCAGCATGAACAGAACTACCCAACCCATGACCTCGAGCTTGCCGCCGTGGTCTTAGCCTTGAAAGTTTGGCGTCATTACCTCATGGGTAATCGATGCGAGATCTACTCCGACCACAAGAGCCTCAAATACATATTCACCCAGAAGGAGCTGAACATGAGACAACGCCGATGGATCGAATTGATCAAGGATTACGACATGGAGATTCACTACCACCCCGGCAAGGCCAATGTGGTAGCGGATGCTTTGAGTCGACTGCCGTGCCAGTTGAACTCCATGCTCGCAACCGAACAGCCCAGCTTACACCAAGAGTTTGAACAGTTTCGCCTCGAACTTGTTAGCGAAGGATTCCTAGCTAGCATAGAACTACAACCCACCTTGGTTAGTCAGATCAAGGAAGCCCAGAAGGACAACGCTAGCATTGACGGAATCAAGAAACAGATAGCCGCAGGAAAAGCCCCCGGATTCACCGTAGACGAAGCCGGAGTTCTTTGGTACAAAGAACGTCTCTGCGTACCATCGGACTCAGACTTGAAACAAGTCATCCTGCAAGAAGCCCATGACACCCTTTATTCAATCCACCCCGGAGGTACCAAGATGTACCAAGACCTGAAGGAGCAATTCTGGTGGCACGGAATGAAGAGAGAAATCGGCAGCTATATCGCCAAGTGTGACATCTGTCAAAGAGTCAAGGCAGAACATCAACGACCCGCCGGACTGTTACAGCCACTCCAGATTCCAGAATGGAAATGGGATTCCGTAGGAATGGACTTTATCACCGGACTGCCCAAATCCAGCAAAGGCAATGATTCCATATGGGTAGTTGTCGATAGATTGACCAAAGTCGCCCATTTCATCGCCGTCAAGACCACATACCAAGGCCCAAAGTTAGCTGAACTGTACATCTCCAGAATAGTCGCCCTGCACGGAGCCCCGAAATCGATAGTGTCAGATAGAGGATCACAGTTCACCTCAAGATTCTGGCAGAAAGTGCATGAAGGACTAGGAACCCGTCTGAATTTCAGCACCGCCTATCACCCCCAGACCGACGGACAGACTGAGAGAGTCAACCAGATACTGGAAGACATGCTGAGAGCATGCGTACTGGAATACGGATCCAAGTGGGAAGACTGCCTACCTTATGCAGAATTCTCTTACAACAACAGCTACCAAGCTAGCCTACAGATGGCCCCCTTTGAAGCCTTGTGCGGAAGGAAATGCCGTACCCCCCTGAACTGGTCGGAAGTCGGAGAAAGCCAAGTTTTTGGCCCAGATGTTCTTCGTGAAGCCGAAGAGAAAGTACACAAGATTCGTGAGTACCTCAAGACGGCGCAATCAAGACAGAAGAGCTACGCCGATAAGAGACGTCGGGAGATGACCTTCGAGATCGGAGACTTCGTCTATCTCAAGGTATCCCCCTTGAAAGGAATGCAGAGATTCCAGCTGAAAGGAAAGCTTGCACCCCGATATGTCGGACCCTTCAAAGTCCTCAGTCGCCGAGGAGAAGTATCTTATCAACTGGAGCTACCTGAAGAAATGTCGGCTGTGCACGACGTGTTTCACATCTCACTCCTCCGAAAGTGCCTTGAAGTTCCTGAGAAGACCGAAGTGTTCAAGAACATCGATCACCGATCGGTGGATATCAACCAGGACCTGACATACCGCGAAGTGCCGATTCGCATCCTGGAGGAAGCTTACAGAACCACCCGCACCCGAAGCATCAAGTTTCTGAAGATACAATGGAGCAATCATACCGAGGATGAAGCCACATGGGAACGCGAAGACTTCATGAAGAAGGAGTACCCAGATCTCTTTAGTACCTAACTTTCTTTTCGATCTCGGGACGAGATCTTTTGTAAGGGGGAAGGGTTTGTAACATCCCAAATTTCAATAAAAAGAAAGTTAGAGAATTCCAGAGAGCAAAATTTCAAACCAACAAAAACTTTTTAAATTTCATATAGTGCCATGCATAGGACTTGTGCATTTGATTGATATGCCATGATGATTGTTATTACTTGTATGTGCTATACTCTAAAACCCTAATGTGATCATATGAAGATCACCAACCAAATAAATCAAAGAGAGAAAGAAATCAAATAAATGCAAAACCCTAAAAACCCTCACATATGCTCTATGGCATTTTTATAAATTTTGACCCTAGACCAGTTTGGTCTTCACCATTAGTTGAATAATGTTACTAAACACTTATTAAAACTTTTGGAATCAAAGAATCACAATTCAAATAAATTTCAAATGAAAAACTTGCTCACATATGATAATGGTCAATTCTGCAAATTATAGCCTGATCACTACTTTGAGCCATTGCAATTCAATTTTCTCAAACCAAACCTTGCTAACTCTTTGCACCACTTCCAAGTCAACATCAAGGTGAACACTTTTGTAAAGATCACCATGCCAAAATCTTTCTTGATCATTAGCTATGCTCATCCAAAGTTGCAACTTTTTATTAAGTTCAACAATCTCACACTTATCAATTTTTGCAAATCTTTGAATTAAACTTTTCCACCACCACCTCTCATCATCTCTGGTCAAATACAAATCAACTAAACACACACAATTCAAATTGGTCAACCATTTGAATTAAAACAAATTTGGACAAAATTCACAAATTACAACTACGGAACTATTTGACACTATTTGAAATAGTGATCTACCACCATCCTAATCTACCCCAACTTATTCTAAATGGTCCCCCTGCCCCCTCTCAACCTTAATGAAGCATAGTAACCCTAGGAGGGAGGAGGAGCAAGGTAGGGCATGGCCATGCCGGCCATGTCGCCACCCCGACAACCTCCCCCTCTCCTCCTTCACTCTCTGCCCTGGCCACCGTGCCAAAGCTCGCCACCGCACACTCCTACATCTCCTAGCACCGACCAACTCGCCGTAGACAACGTAGCCTCGCCGGAGAAAGCGTGCCACGGTCGCCCCTGGATGCCGCTCGCGTCGCACGTGGACAAGCACTGGACACGCGCCGTCCCGCTCGCTCGCGCTCGCCCTGGCCCCGCTTGCTAGCCGTTAAGCATCACCGTGCCACCGCGACGCCGCCAGACATGCCCACGACCAGACCCTGGACCTCCGCCGCCGGAGAAGGAGAAGGAAATCCCGTGAACGCCGCCGCCCGACATGGAAACAATGCGAGCTATTCCGACGTCGCCCGACCGCGCCGTCACCGCCATTAGCTTCGCCTGGACGTGTAGAGCACCGCCGCACCCTCGCCTAGCTCGACCGCTCGCCGGAATCGCCGCGCCATGGTCGACCACCTCACTGCCCCGCAACCCTCACTCGCCTCTATAAATACCGAGCTCCCCTCGTCGATCTGAGCACACCACCTTGCTCTCCACCCCTCACTGCTTCTCCACCACCACTCCACTCACCCAATCGTCGCCGGAGCAAGCTCAATCGGGAGATCACCGCCGCGGAAGCCCTGCAGCAATCGCCGGCGATCCCGACCACCTCAGGCGACGCCACTGCTACCAGGAGGCTCGCCGTCGTCCACAACTTCGTCAAGCACACTGCCAACCCTAGCTGGAGCC
Organism: Lolium rigidum; assembly: GCF_022539505.1. Taxonomy (NCBI): domain Eukaryota; kingdom Viridiplantae; phylum Streptophyta; class Magnoliopsida; order Poales; family Poaceae; genus Lolium; species Lolium rigidum. The sequence goes on from NC_061514.1 coordinate 166,904,343, forward strand.
ACGGTAAGCTCTCCGACCCCCTACCCTCGCCGCGCCAGTGAGCTTCTCTCGCCGGCGACGACGACGACCCAGAGTCGTTAGATCGCCATCTAATCCAACGCTCCACACTCCCCGTACCGATTCGGTGTTTAAACGCCGCTGACAGGTGGAGCCCCCTTGTCAGGCAGCCCACGCGGGCACAGACGCGTGGTGGGCTGGCCTTGGGCCGTTTTAAATCTTTAGGCCCGATTAGTTTTCCCGCCGGCTCTGTTTAATTCAAATTCTATTTAAACAATTCCAAATGAATTTCAATACTGCCCAAACTTTGAAATTCAATAGATTCAAATTGGCTTAACCAAATTCAATGAATTTTATGTTGGTGGAAAGCTAATGAAAATATCTACAAAATGCCACTGGTCCCATGACCAGATTAGTTGTAGAATTAATTTGATAAAAAGAAGAATGCAGGGACTTTTTCATATTCAAATAATTATTAAAAATCAACCAAAATAGATATTAAGTTAATTCCACCTCTAATAGCTCACATTTGACTTACACTAATTGATTATGCAATAAAATGGTGTGGTCGCTTTGCATGATCATGCCCTAGTTTAATTAATGGACAATATGGCTAGTTTATGTAGTTGATATTGTCCAAAACTATTAAGTAAATTATATGAAGTCTTATACTTCATTTAAACCTTGTCTCACATGAATTCATGTGATGTTTGGACCCCTGGCCAAACTCACTTATATGAATTATTTGGAGATTTAAATCATATGTAGCACTATTAAATAGTATGAGGTGGTCTACCTCATTTAAATCATTTTCTCAAATGATGGTGATGAATGTTTGACTTGGGTCAATATAAGTTCATATAAGATTGTTTGAGAAATTAAATCTTAAGAAGATTTCAATGAGAGGAAATTATTTCTCAAGAACCCTATGGAAACTATCATTTACATATTAAATGAAAAGAAGTAAATTCTATCCAAATAACACAACCCATGCACCCTATTTAGACTATTTGTGTGCATAGAGTAGTTTGTGTGTTTATATGTGATACATGGAATAGCCATTGAATTAGTGAGTAATTATATTCGTATTCAAATTTAGACGCTAGCACCGGAGAGTACATCGAAAAAGAAGGTTGCTACCAAGAGGAGGAGGAGGAGAACTTTGAGAACTACCAAGGCAAGCTAATATTCTTGCAAAGTGCAAAGCCCCTTGGGGCAAGGCACCATGATTCTTACCTTTTCTTACATAAGCCTATCCCAAGTTTATACATTACAAGTTTTTACTTGTTTTCTCAATAAGTTGCTTTTATAGTTAACTTTGGTCAAAATAAAGAAGTTTACTAGAGTAGTAAAGTTAGTCTCCATCAAGCAAAGCAAGATAGCACCCCTCATGATTTAGAGCTAGTGCTAATGAATAAAACTTGACTACTCTAGATGGGAACAATGTGAATTGAAATGAATTTGAAACCTTGGAATGATGAAGCATTCCATTGAATGATTTTTGAAGGTGAATATGACCAAGAGAAGATGGTGATTTTTGATAAACATGATATTGGTTTGAATGCGATACCTTTCCAATTAGTAAGTACCCCCACAATACCTGATTATGGGTAGGGCTTAACTGGAAGTTTATGCATCTTAGTATGGGTTCCCTCTGAACACACGTCATAGGGGTTACGCTTGAGGCTGCCTCCGTTGTTGAGAAATGATGTGAAACTGAGGTGAATTGTACGGCCAAGCCCTGTGCAGTTCCCAGGTTGACAGTTGGTCTTCACTGGGAGGCCAAGCTCATGGGGAGAGGTGCTCATACGATTTGTAAGTGAAAGGTTATGGTTGATGATCCGCGTACTGTGTTACGATGATTCGGGGTAATCCCGACGGATGAAATCAAATGTTGTGGCACAAGCGTGCAACCTCTGCAGAGTGTCAATCTATTCGAATAGCCGCGTCCACGGTCACGGACGGTTGGAAAGGCCATACAGTTTCCGATGTCATACTTTTTGAAAATGACGTTGAAAGAAGATGGTGAAATGACTTGTGGTGAATTGAATTGAAATCACTACTTGAATGGTGGGAATGATACTAATGTTCCCACTTGAGTTAGTTAGCACATGAGTAAGCTTTTTCTCAAATACTTGTGAACTAAAATTGGCTTTATGCAAATAAACTAGAGCTTAGCAAACCATACTAGAAATGTCTAGCACTTACATGAGTATTAGTTTGCGAGTACTTGAAGTACTCACGGCCTTGTCCCTGGATATTCAAATGGCCAGAGTATGAAGATGAGCAAGGAGATGACCAGCAGGACGCCTACGACAACTAGGAGTCTTCCGACGTCAAGCGTTGGCCTGTGGACTAGAGAGTCCTTGTATCTTACGCTTCCGCTATGAACTTGTGTTTGTTCGTTGATCAATAGATCAACTATTCGTGTAATATGGATCATGTGATTCCAATTTGTAAGACTTATGGTTTGTAATGAATGATGACTGTGATACTTAACTATTATGCCTCGCAACAACAATATTTCTGGGATTGCGATGTATGACATAATAGGCATCCGGACTTAAAAATCCGGGTGTTGACAGAGATGCTTATTACAGACTGCAACTCAATGTCTCAAATTTTAATAAAATTGTTGTCCATGAATCACCCTTATGCTACCCTAGAAAATATTCTAACATTTATGTGGTGTATTTGGAAGTCTAGAAATGACAACCTATTCTGCAGAAAACCAGGGGCCCCATACCAGGTGTACCAAGCGGCAAGGGCAATTCAACAAAACATGGAGATGCTCCATCCCACCGTTGATTCCATTTTGCAGATTCAGGCCAATGTAAAAGAAGACAGTACAAGCAAGCAAGCAACTCATGCAACCAATTATCTACCAGCACAGGGAACAACAATAAGGACAGATCTTGTCATTACAGGGAACAAAATATTCTCAGATGCCTCTTGGAAAAACATGAAGATGTCAGGAAGAGACGACTCCCAAGCAACTGGCATTGGTCTCTTTCTTCAGGTTCAAATTGGTCAGCACAAGTGTGACGTCATGATTCAAGCCTCTGCAGAATAGGTGCCAACACCATTTCATGCCGAGGCGGCGGCTCTTCTTCTTACGGCAAAGGTGGCGCGGTCACTTCAGCTACAACAAGTTACTTTTCTAACGGACAATATTTCTCTTGCAAGAGCTTCAGCGACAAACTCCATCTCTGCTCAGCAGGTTCCATGGGAACTAAGAGACGTCATGCCGTCATGGCCTCCTTCTTCCAAATTTCTACTCAGATACAGACGGCAATATTCCATATCAAAAGAGACCTCAATGGAGTAGCTCATGATTGTGCACAACAGGCTCTCAAAACAATTGTTTCCGAGCCTATCTTCAGATGCAATTCTTCAACTCATAGCAATAGCCTATGCCCCATCTCCGATGCTCTTATTTCAGCAGATATTCAAGGCTATGTACTTCACTCTGTATATTGTGCTTGAGTTGAAATAAAATTGGCGCCTCTGGCGTCTCCCTTTGTTAAAAAAAAAAAAAAAAAAACCCTGCGTAGCTAACACACCAGAAAACCATTCCATCGAAAATGAGCCTCGTCGATGAACTCCGCTGTTTGCTCGCACTGCTGTTGCTGCCGACGGCAGCGGTGCGGGCTTCCGGCGTGATAAGAAGCCAATCGGCGAACAAGACGCTTCTTCCCTCCACCAGCACACTTGCTGGCTGTCAGAAGAGCTGTGGGAACCAGAGCTTCGAGTACCCATTCGGCATCGGGCCTGGCTTCCGGTCTCAAGACTTGAGCATAAGTTCATGGCATCCGCTAATGTTGAAATATCATACTGATCCACCTTTGTATCTCACATTTGAGCTATGTAATTCTGCATCTCAAATAGTGCTGTTATATGCTACTGATCAACTTTTGTATCTCACAATTGGGCTTTGTAATTCTGCACCTCAATCACGTTGTAATATGCTACTGACCCACTTCTCTATCTCGCTATTGGGCATTGTAATTTATTAGTTTGCGAGCAAGGAAGAAATATCAATGTGTAGTTCTAAGTGATGTGTTGGGCTGAAGAAAAATGATCAGTAGGCAAACGCCGTACAAAACCTTAATGACCAAAAACAAATTGGTGTTTTCAGACACTTCAAACTTTGCCACCTATCTTTGGTTCAATCCCTGTAATGAACGCATGATAAAATTCTGCCGATTTGATTCCAATTCTCAATTATTAGTTCCATCCATATAAGAATAATAAATAAAAATCGTAAGCAACTATTACTGCCTGCTCTATAAGTTGATGAGAGATACTTTTTCAGTTTCATGGTGCACAAAGGGCAAAAACACTGATGTTAAGCGTCTATTTTACTTGAACATTACAATGTATTTGTATCACTCATCCACATCACTGCCCGAGTCTATGTCAGAGTCAGCCTTTTTATGCGCTGCTCCATTTGCAACCTTACCCTTTCCCTTGTTCTTCTCTTCTTCCTCGTCGTCACTATACTCGCTCTCGTAATCGTCGTACTCCTCTTCCTCCTCCTCCTCTTCCTCCTCAATGCCATCCTCCGCCACTGGACCTTCTTCAGGCACATGGGCTCTTGTTCCCGCGCGGCTCCGCTTCAGAACCTTCAGCTTAAAGCTGGTCTTGCTGTCGCAGCCTATCCATGCGTCGCACAAGCACAAGGATGTCAGGTTGTGATTTCCCTCCGCTGGGGCTTGGAACTTGCCCATTACCAACCTACTGCCTTTCTTCACTCTGTCAACTGCTTCCCTAACTGCAACTCCTATTTCCCTCGGACTTGCACCTAATGCTTCCTGGGTATCTTGTATAGCTTTCGATGCTGCAGTTATAGCGGTAGCCTCGTCCATGAAGCTGACCTTCTGGGATAACCAGACTTCGTTCGAAGCAGTGTCTGCTAGAAGCAGCCAGAAGTTCTCTTCCCTGTGGAATGGGAAGCAAGGAGCATGGGGAAGTGCAGCAATTAGGCCGCTGCGGCGCTGAAGTGAGACCCAAGCATACATTGTAACAACATCACCCTCTTGTATGCCCTCTTCTCCTTCAGTCTCGCATCTAATATCTACTTCAATAGTAGGAACCATCTCCAGTACAAGCTCTACATCCTGAGCTTCTTCTTCAGAAAGGCCAGCTACTTGTGTCAGCAGTGCAGCACGTTCCACTTGAGACATATCACAGAGTTCTTGGAAAGCCCTGATTTTCTGCAGTTAAAATGGAATAAAATTGTTATACTAAAAAGGATAAAGTACTCCAAGGCACAGGCTATTGATTTTGCGGTTCTCTTCTCTTCATTTACTTTTCATAAATAATAAAAAACTTCAATGTGCTGAAGGAAATACCTTGCGAGCAATCTTCTTGACAGTAGCCTCACTAAAATGTGGCAGCTGCAAGAATGGTGCTATTCCTTCTGAATTACCTCCACCAGCTTTCCGAGCACTGAGAGGAACAGCCTGAAAATATGTGTTAATGTATTTACATTACCATCAATGGTGATAAACAAGCTTATGAACTATCAGAAACAAAAAGCTAATCAGGCATGTGAAAGTGTAAATTGATTACAACTAAATGTTCAAGCCAATAAATAACAGAACACTTGTCAGTGGAGGAAGATGAATGCGATGGTCATGATCTGAGACACGATGAGCGGCAAAGAACACATAAGATGCCACTGACACTGAGAACTAGCAATGATTACCAGGAAGTGTCCACATTACCAACCAGACAACAATGGTAAAATACAACATCATGGTAAAGTTTTAGTTCCTAATCTGTCCGTTCATCAGGATTACATGCAAGAGACAGAATAGAACTTTCAGATGAAACTACAAGACACATATCACAGCAAAACAGGGCATGTGAGAACTGAATCATATTTCTTAACGAATACAATATTTATTAAGGCATGGGTGCTTCTTAACCTAAAATAGTAGCGAGCGAGACATGAGACAGCATTCTATTTTACTTGATGTTAGCAAGTAATAACAAAGATTTGTATACTGCTGGTCATCTAAGAGCACCATGTAACTTATTTCCATTGCATGCATCTACTACCCTCAGAACATAAATTGCCTCGCTGCAAATTTACACTTGCAGTATAACTGGCAGTTTCACTTTGTTTTTTCCTGGAGTGGTCAACTGCCAGGCTGAGAGATTAATTTCGGAATTAGTGGAACATATGATTTGGTCTTCCATATGCTTTTACAGAATGACAAATCAGCAAAATGAATAGGACTTTGGATAAGGAACCATAAAGTATATTATATGGTCAAAAACAACATCTGTGACTTTGGATACAGTTAACTAGCAGCATGATATATGACTAAAGCTAGTGGGCTAGTAGTTAAGAAGGAATACACTCCAGATGAATCCAGAAAAATATAAGCTACAAAACTTTTACGACATACACATCACATGGAACATGAACTGATTCACCACAAGGTGGCTGAAGAATACCTGGATGATACTTTGAGAAAGCTCAACTACACCAATTGCAGGCCGGAGCCATCCAAAACCATGCGGACTCCTTGGTAGAAGTGCAATCTGCAAGCCAATAAGTCCATAAAAATATGAGGTATCCATACTTCGCAAAAGAAATGCTAGATAAGAAGTGGACAAAGGGGCACTACAACAGCATAGATCAGTGTCTTTCAAATCTTCTTGTTGAGATACCAATTTGTATGCAGTAGTGCAACAGAGAACTTTGTCCCTTCATTGATTACAGAAATAGCAGTACTAAACACTCAAAGGAAATAGTTATCTATGGAATAAATAATGTCAGCTGTAGCAAAGTGAACTCAAATAGAAATTTGATGCATCAGAACTTGAAGCGTTAGGATCATTTTACATCCATAAATGACTCAACACCACAAGATTAAGACAAGGCATGCAATTCCTCTTCGCACTAAGATGCTCAGGCGATAGTCTGATTAAATGCATAGGCCAAACACAAAATCTGTGTGCACATGCACAATTAGAGAGAACTGCAATATGCATAAATCCTACAATATGCCAATGCCATCTAATGGGCATTTGAAAGGATCAGATTGTCACAATTGATTTAACATGCCAGTAACACTGAATGGCTAACTGGATCAGATAGCCAGCATAAACATCGACTCATAAAGCAAGTTAACTGTAGCAATGGAAGACATAGACTGATCTGGGGCAAAGCATAATTAGGTATTAGACACAGCAAGATAACACAGTACGAACAGAACAGTTGATATGTGCTTGTGTTTGATATAAATGTTAACAGCTTGATCACCATTGGATAGACGAGATAGTGTACGGAGACAGACATGTACGACTCCACAATTAAAGGGCCATAATTCAGAGAAAGAAATCAAATCAAGTACCTTAACTAGTTCTTCCAGAAGACGAGGTGCAAGTTCAAGCATGTGCCTGTAATCCTTTAGTAGTGCTGGTGACAAAGCGAATGATTCTCGAGTAAGATGAGCCTGAATCAACAGTTCCATCTGAAAATAGGAAAAGGGAGTTTTCAGCTTGAAAATTTTGTCACATCACAAAGTTAATACCATAACATGTAGCAACAGAGACTAACCTTTACAAGTGATGGATGCTGCTTCCAAAACTTGGCTTGTTCTGTTCTAATATTCTTTAAATCTAGATTTAACTCGCTTCTAACTGCTACGAATAGTTTCTGCAGGGGCTCATCATCACTGCGGCGTACTGGCATCTCCATATACTCTGCTGCCTTGATGAAGACATCCATAACTTTGCTGGAAAATGCAACCGATAGTTCCATTGATCAAATATGGTAGAAGGGATGAATTGTTTTAACACAGAACCAATTATCCATAACAGAAGGACTGTAAACCGAAGAGGAAGTCCGCAGGCATTTGGTTCAGTTATACAAATTGCTTAAAGAAATGATCTTAAATACTAGTACTAGTTTTTGGACGGCAGCAACAGGACCTGTTTTATAAACCTTCAGTAGGTTTCATAATTCATAATCATGTGAGCAGAGTTTACATGACTGGGGTGTTGTGCATAAAGTGTTATGCTTAAGTCCTCAAATTAACAACCAAAATTATCAATATGGTTAGCGTAACCATATTAATATTATGCCCAACAGCACCAGAAAAGCAAAAAAAAAACTAACATATCAAAATTCTAAATGTGTCGTTTTTACATTGGTCCAATGCTCACAGGGAAGTTGAACCACTGAGTCGAGATAATGTATCATGAAGCCAATCAATAAGATTGGAAAGAAAGAAAATCCGAATTCTCAAATACAAAGATGAGATGTGTGTATGCTCATACCTTGGAGCCAGAGATGGCTTCATAAAGTAGTAATAAGTTGACAGAGTTTGGTGCATGACATAATTTCCAGTATACTTTGATGACCTCGACAAATAAATAACTGCTATCATCAAGGGGAAGAGTATGCAAAGCCCCACTATCCCTAGAAGCATTATTCCGCCAGATGCACCATCCATATTGAGTAAGAACTTGGGCAAAGCGATACCCATTTGGAAGCCCTGATGCACATATACCAGAATATCCATGTTAGCTTTAGACATGAGCGAGAAAAAAAAATAAGTTTTTCACTTGGCATCAAGAATAACTGATGTTCGTTACCTGGCGCCCATCTGGGTGACCATACTTCTCATAATTTTCACGAGATGTCGGATCAGTCAACGCCTGGTACGCCTTAGATATAGATTCAACGAAGTAGGTATGGGCCTCTGGAAAGTGAAAGGCAAAATAAAAACACAAAATTTATTTAGCTACTAAATAATCAACAGCATTAATAACATTACAAAATAGAAGGGAACACATTTTACCAGGGTCGGGATTTTTATCGGGATGGTACAGGATAGAAAGCCTCCTGTACGATTTCTTGATATCGGACTCTGTTGCCCCGGGTTCCAGTCCGAGAATGCTGTATGGCTCAAATACTTGCACCTAGGAAACCCAAAATCATATGGTAAATTAACTAGTGTAATCGACATAAAGATGCAGTCCATTGTGTAACAAATAATTGAAGATTTGTAGAAGATCAGAGGGGAAATTAAATCAGCACGATGGTATGGTAGTCTTTCTAGTATAACATCCCAAAAAAAAATTGGTTGTCCCTGCTGTGGCAGCAGTGAAAAAATTGGTCCCTTGCTTCTTGGTGTAGCATACCAGTGAAGTAACAAAACATGAACTTTGTGCTGGCAGCTCGCTCTGACAGGGTAGAGCTGGAGAGTGGTATTATGGATTTGCGGGCTATCGATTTGTTTCAGTTTAGTTGTAACAATCATGACTGATCTAGTCTAGCTAAAGTAAGGCGAGATGAGAGAAGAAATTCAGTTAGCTACTATAAACTGGAAACATACACCAGCGAAAAGGTAGTGTACCTCACGGCTGCTGAGCTTGATGTAGTAAACCAGGAATATCACGACGATCCAGAGAACCAGGATGGTCAGGTTGCTCCACGTCGAGAAGTTGGATATCTGCAAGGCGACAGCCAGAAAACAGATATTAGCGCGGAAATTGTACTGCTAGCGTGAGTACAGAAAGAAAAAAACAGCGGCGTGACGCCCACCTTCTTGTAGATCGACTTGCGGTACTTGCCGGAGCGGTGGCACCCGGAGCAGCGGCAGTGGATGGGCTTGGCCTTCTTGGTGGCGGCGTGGCAGAGGCGCGTGATGGTGTAGGGCACCAGCGGCAGCGCGATCATGGTGAGGATGAATATGAGGAAGAGGGAGCTGTTCTCCTCCGCCGCGGCCATGGCTGCTGATGCTGCTGCGACCTCACGACTGCGACGACAACACCAAGCAAAGACGTCAGGACGTGCTGTGACGCCGCGGGGTCGTGCGGTGGGCGGTGGGCGAGCGAGGAGTTGTCCGGCGGATCTGGGGACTGGGAGGCGGATCTGGGGGCGCGGCCACGAGCGAGTAGATCGGGGAAGAAGGCGGTCGAGATCGAGATAGGCTTTTGGGGACCCAGATCGCGGTCGGAGTCGGAGCAGGAGTCCGGGTCGGGACACGGCAGTGAGAGAGGACGTGATGAGTGGTTTTGACTTCCGATAGGACACGGCCCAGAGAGGAGAATCGGCCGGTTAATTTGGTGGACCAGCAAACTTATCCGGCCCGGTTAATTTGGAGTACTCTAAAAAGTATACTCTATAAAAAAAATTGAATTTTTTTTAAAATACTCCCAGCTCTTACATGATTGGCCCTCAGCTATGCGCGACATCGGAGCAACCGTGTGGACCCCAATTCATGGATCTTCGAAATTCTTTTTTTTAACGGTCGACGTTTCTTTACGATATGCATAAAGGCTCCATGATGTCCATCGATTTGTCATAGGTACCACATCCACGCAATCGGACTCTAGGACATCGGCCAACTGTGCTGATCAATCACATGATTCAGGCCTTCAATACGCACTGGGTTATCCGCTTCTTTCGCACCCGGCATATATCAATAAAAAATTTCATTCCATAAAGGGAACCACGTCACGATGATTGTGAGCTATCACATCAATGGCCATCATCTTGGCATGTGTGTTCCAACCTGCGTCAACAATTTGATTTTTTCCGCTCCACTGATGGTGGTTGCCATTTTGATGGATCCAAGGATTGGATAATGTCAATTAGGGAGGGGTTTTATCTTTAACATTGGGAATTTGGTGGCCATTGTCTTTTATTTTTTGCGGGTGTCGCCATAGTATTCAACGACTACAGCTAATTATGCAGGAAGGGAACAAAAGTGGAAATCAAAACCTTTCTATCGCCATGCACATCGTTGTTTTGGTGGTGCCACACACACACCATAAGAGAAATGTGATATTCCCCGTCAATGTTTGTGTTGATGAGGTGCGGGACCCATTCTTTAGATGCTAGAATTTGACCGTGTTTAGAAAGAAAAAGAAATTGTATGGAGGAGTCATCTTGGTATTCTAGTTGTCTAATGTACGAATAATCTAGATATGTTTCTCTAGTGAATCAGTTAATGGGATCAAGGGTCTCATGAACCATGGAAGGGGAGACTTGGGTTACTTACAATAGACGTCCTTGAAAACTATTGCAGTCGTTCTTTTGGCGAACTACGCCCATCTAAGGCGCATTTGGTAGCATGCAACCTCTGTAACCTCTTATATGGGAAAATAATTGGGATGTTTAGATTCCTAGATCGGCCCACGTTGTGGCTAACACATATTTAAATCACCTGCAGGCCTGCCACGGGAAGAATGACCGAATCAGCCGTTCCTATGGAGCCTAGCAATCCTCGCAGGGAGGTGATACATCCCAACCGCGAGGATATCTCCTCCTTGCTCCAAGAATCGAACGGATGATTCATTCGACGTAGAACAAGGCTACCGCGACAAGATTCTTACTGCCTCCGGTTCATATTAATTGACTCTAATATGAATGTATCTAGACATATTTTAGTTCTAGATACATCCATATTGAAGTCAATTAATATGAATCGGAGGGAGTACATCATATGTGTAGAGGGAGAGAGATAGACATAGTCAACCAAAGGGCCAGGAGAGAACTTCCAGAGAATTGCACACTAATTGAGGTGGGGCAGCTCTATTTATACATAGAGAGGGGGACACCAACTTGGGGAAGGGGTTGCTACCTCCACCCTTGGGGCACCTAGGGGTGGGTCGGCCACCCCCATCCTCCGGAATGGGGCCAAGGCAAACCTAATCCTAACCCTAACCAAAGGGCATGGTCGGCTGACCTACTTGGGTTGTATTGGATGCTCCCGATGGGTCTGGTGTCCTGGCCTGCCACCTTCCCCTCTCTCTCCACCAGAACATTTCCCTCTCTTATTTCGGTGTCCACCGGACACTCCAGATTCCACCAGAACGATATTTCCCCATTACGAAATATCAATGGAAAGAATCTGAGAATAATTCCACATATATGGCAAACTTGGAACACTTACGATGTTGCCATGAATCACTTATGATAGGCTCATAGTGATAGGCTCATAGTGACTCTGGAAGGGTCTCTCTCTTAGTCATAAAATCTTCGAAACAATTCCCAACGCTGCCGGAAGTATTACAAATAACTTCTCTCAACCACATACAAAAATACAACTCTCACACGAGATTGTACAACCATAAGTGTGAGACCCTACAGGTTCGTTATAGCTACACCTAAGCAAATCTCGGGCCGGAACGGGCTTCAGGCTAGGCCCGAAAAGGCCCAAAGCTAAAATGGCAAGCCCGAACCCAGCCCGACTGTCGGGCCTATAAATCGATTCCAAACCTGTCCTGAACTGGCAAAAGCCCGGTTCGACCCGAAAAGCCCGGCCTGAACCTTACCTAAATCGTGAAAACAGCAAGCCCGATCCGGCTTGGCCCGACGTTTGGGCTCAAAAATCAGGTCTTAGCCCGGTCTGAAGTGCAAGCCTAGCCCGGGATTTTCGGGCCTGACCGGGCTGCCCATGCCCAGCTATAGGTATAGCACAATCATGATTCTGAACACTTTCGGATAAAAAATTGACTTTGGGATTTGGACATCCACGTTAGCTCCTTTGCATACTCGCACTTTGGAACTTAAATGATCCTTTCATGTTGTTATATATTATTCCCTTTGTTACTAATATGTTGATAACCCAGGGTGCACTACAAGAAAAAATTCCATGGCCGACGAATTGAAAGTCGCGTCGTGGTTGCTGATGCACCAAGCCCGACGATTTTTGCTCTCTCTGTGGTGCATGTCAAAACTTTTTTTATCGTTTTTTAGGCCATATAGCCTGACGTAAACGTGAAAAACGTAGCGTATGGTGACCCGGGACGTGGTGCATGATGAATTCTCGTGTGCGCCGGCCGAGTCAACGCAAATCCGCACCGCCCAGGTATGTAGGGTCCAGATGGCAGCCTCTCTAGCATTGTTTTTTCTCGATCGCGCCATCTCGTTCGACGTTCTCCAATCGAGTCGTTTACGATGCAGGATCATGGGATCCGCATGTCATCCTCTATGAACGAAAATTCTTCCTTTTCTTGGATTTTTTTACCCCCTGATTTCTGGCTACTTCCTTTTTCTTTTGATCCCGTGCCGCCTTGGAAAAGTTGAGACCGCTGCTGCAAAATGGGACCCGCATGTCATCCTCTATTAATAATAAACCTTTCCTTTCTTAGAGTTGTTTTTTGCACCTGATATTTGGTCACTTGTCTTTTTCCGATCTTATGCCGCCTTTGAAACGTTGAGGAACCTGCTGACTCATGGGACCCGCATGTCATCCTCCATGTACATTAAAAGTTTCTTTTCTTGAAGTTATTTTTGGCACCTGATATTGGGTCACTTGCCTGTTTCTTTCGATCACATGCCGCCTCTGAAACGTTGAGTAAGCTGCTGCAAAAAGAGACCCACATGTCATCCTCTATGTACAATAAAAATTTCTTTTCTTGGATTATTTTTGGCTCCTGATATTTGGTCACTTGAATTTTTCTTTCGATCTCATGCCGCATCTGAAACGTTGAGTAAGTTGCTGGCTTATGGGACCTGCATGTCATCATCTATGTACACTCAACTTTCTTTTCTTTGAGTTTTTTTACCCCATAATTTCTGGCTACTTCCTTTTTTTTCTTTCGATCTCATGCCATCTTTGAAACATTGAGACCACTGCTGCAAAATGGGACACGCATGTCATCCTCTATGTACAATAAAAGTTTCTTTTCTTGGATTATTTTTGGCTCCTAATATTTTGATCATTTGCAGTTTTTATTTGATCTCATGCCGCCTCTGAAACGTTGAGTAAGCTGCTGGCTCACGGGACCCGCATGTCATCCTCTATGTACAATCAACTTTCTTTTCTTGGAGTTTTTTTTGACCCCCTAATTTTTGGCTACTTTCTTTTTTTCTTTTGATTCCGTGCCGCCTTGAAAATATTGAGACCACTGCTGCAAAATGGGACCTGCATGTCATCCTCTATGTACAATAAAAGTTTCTTTTCTTGGATATTTTTGGCTCCTGATATTTGGTCACTTTGCCTTTTTTTTCTTTCGATCTCATATCGCCTCTGAAACGTTGAGTAAGCTACTGGCTCATGGGACCCGCATGCCATCCTCTATGTACAATCAAGTTTCTTTTCTTTGAGTTATTTTTGGCACCTGATATTTGGTCACTTGCATTTTTCTTTCAATCCCGTGCCACCTTTGAAAGTTGAGACCGCTGCTGCAAAATGGGACCCGCATGTCATCCTCTATGTACAATCAAGTTTCTTTTCTTGGAGTTATTTTTGGCACCTGACATTTAGTCACTTGTCTTTTCTTTTGATCCCGTGCCACCTTTGAAACATTGAGACCGCTGCTGTAAAATGGGACCCGCATGTTGATGGTGCTCCACGTACGGCGCCAGACAATCTTGCCGGCAGTTGTGGAAGCGGTTGGGAAACCCCAATAGGAAGGTGTGATGAGCACAGTAGCAAGTTAGTAAGAAACCAAGGTTTAATCGACCAATAGGAGAAAGGCGTGACTTCACGCTCGTGACTATAAGGATAACGGCTTCCAGCTCTAGATGTACATGCAAGCCACCTCCACTAAGGTAATAGCCTGAGCGTGCATGAAGCGTTGCCAAGGCCCTTATGGAGGGCTTGGGCATGATGCTGGCCATTTGAGAGGGTGGTTGAGCTTGCTTGACGTGCTTTTGTTGACCTACTTGCAATGTTGGTTTGCTTAGGTTGTTAAACATGTCTTTTCTGCCAGGGATGTGTGCCTCCGGTGTAATATGCTAATAATGGTTGCATGTACTCCTTTTTTCCTCAAATAAGTGGATGTTCGACCTCAAACTTTGTTCATGAAAGAGTGTACTTCTATGTTTCTAATGCACATTAAATTAGCAAAAAATTGCTTCTCTCTCACCGCACGAAAATAAAAACCCAATAATATTCAGCACATGTTATCTTTATTTTCTACATGCGCTTAGCTTATTAGACGTGAAAGAATTAAATAGGAGAGATATTGGTTTACATCTTCTCAATGCAATTATCCCTCCACTTGATAATCTCTCTTGAAAAACCCGCACATCTACTTATTTGTGGATGTAGGAAGTAGACGCTTATAACAACCTGCTTTTTGTTGTAGTGGCGTAATTAGTACACTCTAAGACTTGTATGTTAGGTAGTAAGTACTATGTAAATTGTCAATATGATATGTAGTATGTTGCTAATGGAATATGATCAGTGTTGTGCATGTGTAGTATGGTAACCTTACTATATTTGAATGTGGTGAGCACATACCAGATGTGTGTGCCCAAAATAGCAACCAAACACATGTGCCACAACTCAACAAAGATGAAAGTGTTTTTGTAGGCAAACAAACAATTTGGCACTTGGTTACCAATTTATGCAACCTAGGCCACCAAACAACTCTTCTTTGAGTCGTAGTGCTCATGGTCGCGGTATGTCATCGAATACGCTGGTGACTTCGGGTCTTGGTCACCGCGTCACCTTGGGCTGGCAATACTTGATGCGGTGTTGTCGACGGTGTTGGGTCTACTCCCCTCCACAATCTCGTGGCAGTGGCCGACTTCGGGTTCTGGGTGAGACATCGGCGAAAGTCGTGCAAGGCCTTGGCTACTGCGGTTGACGATGACGTTTTCGACGTCATTTTCCTTCTTGGAGGCGCCACCACATGCCCCTCCTTTCTCGTAGCTGGACCATGCCTCCATTCTCAACTTGCGCGCTTCTCTGATGGGGCATGGTTCTCTTCATCGTCTTTAGGCACACCCTCACTACTAGAAAAAGGCTTATTAGTGGCGCACTAGTTTTGGCTATTAGTGGCGCACTGCTATCACACCACTGCTAACTGTTAGCACTGGTGCACCAGTGGTCCACTATTTCTATCTGGCTTAGTAGTGGCGCACCACCTAGTGTGCCACTTCTACATTTTTGGTGCGCAACTACTATATTTTTGAAATTTTAATTTTTTCCTTTTTTTCTTTTTTGGTGCGCCGTTGTGCTATAATTTTGGTTCTCCGCTACTTTTTTTTCCTTTTTTCGTTTGTTTTCAGGTTTCGTTTTCTGTGATCTTCTCTTCCTACGTTCGTTCTTTGTGGCCGGCGATGAGAGGGGGTGGCCGGAAGAGGATGGAGTATGGGCACCATGAATGGAGGAAGGAGGAACGGAGGAATGAGAGGGGAGAAGGGAGGAAGAAGGGAGGAGATGAGATGGTGGCAGCAAGGGGAGGGAGAAAGTAGAGAGGTGAGGGGGAGAAGGGAGGAAAGGAGATGGTCGACGAGGGGAGGAAGGAGGTAGCAGATGGCCGAAGGAGGAGATGACCGACGGAGGAGGTGCGTCGGCCGACGGAGGAGGAGATGGACAGATTTTCCTGTGAAGATAAGTGTTAGAGGAGAGGAGGAAGGAGGAAGGAGGAATGACACAGGAAAAGGGATGTGTGGATGAAATAGAGTGACCGGCCTCGACCAATCAGAACGCAGGAATAAGGGGCACGCGGATTGTATGTTTGTTTGCACATGGTGTGAGCCGTAGGATCCTGGAGTAGGATATGTTGCAATCCAACACAGTAGTGGCGCACCACAAGGCTTGGTGTGCCACTGCTACTTTTTTCTTTATTTTTTTGCCTGAAATCTTGAAGTTGAAAAAGTCATGTTTCTTATTCGATTTTTTAGAATCTAAAAATTGGCAAAACGCCCAAAGGGCGTTGAAATCGGATGTAAAATTTCGCGTAGATACATTTACATATAAAAAAAGATTTTCATTGAAGGTTGTATGCAACCAGAAATCCTGTTTTACCAAAACATGACACCATTTTGCAAAAAATAGTCGAAATTCATGTTTGTTAATTCTCATTGAAACTAGATGACATAATACGAATGATTTTATTTTTACAATTTTCTATCTATTTCTTTTATTTTTTCAAAACCGAGAAGGCAATCCACGAGGGGTGTAAATGTTTGGGCACCACTTACCAATGGCGCACCAATCATGCCCAAACATTTCTGCAGTGGTGTAGATACGTCCAAAACGTATCTACTTTCCCGAACACTTTTGCTATTGTTTTGCCTCTAATTTGTGTATTTTGGATGCAACTAACACGGACTAACGCTATTTTCAGCAGAACTGTTCTGGTGTCTCGTTTTTGTGCAGAAATCCAACTTTCAGGAAAAACCTCGGAATTTATGCAGAAGGTCCTATTTTTCCAGAATATTAGCGGAGCCAAAAGGGCGAGCCAGGTGGGGGCCCGAGGGCCCCACACACTAGGCCAGCGCGGCCCAGGAGGGGCTCGCGCGGCCCTAGTGTGTGGCGGCCTCGGTCGGCCCCCGACGCCCTCCTTCGGACTACTTATCGCCTTCGACCTAAAAACGCACGGAGAGAAGTCGAAGTCGCCAGAAACCCTCCGTAACGCCGCCACATCGCGAAACTCCGTCTCGGGAGCCGAAGTCTCGCGTTACGGCACTCCGCCGGGACGGGGAATTGGAGGAGATCATCGCCACCATCACCACCGACGCCTCTTCATCAACCAGCCCTGTTTCCCCCATCCATGTGTGAGTAATTCCCCCGCTGTAGGCTGAAGGGGATGGTAGGGATTGGATGAGATTGGTCATGTAATAGTATAAGATTGTTAGGGCATAGTGCCTAGTGTCCGTAATTGGTACTTTGATAATATTGTTGCAACTTGTTATGCTTAATGCTTGTCACTAGGGCCCGAGTGCCATGATCTCAGATCTGAACATGTTATTATTTCATCATGATATTCATTGTTTATGGTCTTACCCGCAAGTTGTATACACATGTCGCTGTCCGGAACCAATGGCCCCGAAGTGACGAAATCGGGACAACCGGAGGGGATGGTAGTGATGTGAGGATCACATGTGTTCACGGAGTGTTAATTCTTTGCTCCGGTACTCTATTAAAAGGAGTACCTTAATATCCAAGAGATTCCCTTGAGGCCCGGCTGCCACCGGCTGGTAGGACAAAAGATGTTGTGCAAGTTTCTCATTGCGAGCACGTACGACTATAATTGGAACACATGCCTATTGATTGCTTTGTACTTGGACACCGTTTTATTATTATCTCGCAAATGCCCCGCTTGATTGTTACATGAGTTTCTCTCATCCATGCAACGCCCGTTATCCGTTCCCGTGCCTACGTATTTTAATCCCGCTGTTTACTATAATCACTACCGCCGTCTCTCGTTACTCGTCGCTCGTTATTTCACTACTTCTACTGCTATAAAACTGTTACTATCGATAAACTCTTGCGAGCAAGTCTCGTTTCCAGTGCAGCTGAATTGACAACTCCGTTGTTAAGGCTTTCAAGTATTCTTTGTCTCCCCTTGTGTCGAATCAATAAATTGGGTTTTACTACCCGCGAAGACTCGCCGCGATCCCCTATACTTGTGGGTTATCAAGACTCGTTTTCCGGCGCCGTTGCCGGGAGCATAGCTTTATTTGGAAGTTCACTTGGATTGATATTGTTCGCTGCAAATTCTCCATCATGGGTAAACCTCGCGATCCTAAAGTCGCCATATTACCATCCACTACAAGAAAAGGTACAACTCGAGTACCTCTCGCTGCTCTTGATTCACCGTCCGTGATTGATAAACTTGTTTCACCGCCACAAGCTTCACTTGCCGGTACTTCGATGAATCCGAAAACTCTCATAATATTGATAATGTTTCGTTGTGCTTGATGATAGTGGTTCATTGGGATCCTTTCTAGATGCTATAATTGCTAGGTCTAGACAAATTGAAAATACCGAAACTCCTAATGCTACTACACCCGTTAATTCACCTGAACTTGATTATTCTAGTGATGATCCTGATGAAGATTATGTGGAGCTTAATGATGATTTTATTAATAGATGCAATGCTACCGCCGATTCAAGTAAAATTAGAAAGTTTCTCACACAATATACTGTTAGACATAAGTTATCTCCTGATCCTAAATTTGCCACATCTCCTATATGCATTAAGGATAAAGATTATGATTTTTCTCTTGATCTATCTCATATAGCTATTGTAGAGAAAGCACCCTTTTGTGGTACTGAGAAAGAAAGTGTTGTAGAACACATGATTGAACTTTCTTCTATGAGTAGCTTGTTTTCTGATGATGTCAAGATGCGTACTTATTTTGTCGCTAAAATTTTTCCTTTCTCATTAAAGGATGATGCTAAAACTTGGTATAATAATTTGCCTCCTGGTTCTATTAAAAGTCCAACTGATTTGCATGATGTTTTCTTTCGAAAATACTTTCCTGCTAGTGCTCAACATGTTGCTTTACGTAAAATTTATAGATTTGACCAGGGAGATGAAGAGAAATTGCCCGAGGCTTGGGCAAGATTTTGTTCTCTTATCGTAGCTCGACCTCGGACATGATTTAGAAAAGAATGATTTACTTGATATATTTTATAGTGGACTAACCATTGAGTCTAGGGCATATTTGGATAGTTGTGCTGGTTGTGTTTTCAGGAAAAGAACTCCGGACGAAGCTGAAGAATTATTGGCTAAAATAGGCCAGAATCATGATGATTGGACTACGCCTGAACCAATTCCAACGCCCCAATATTGAAGAAGAGGGGTTTAATTAAATTGAATGATGAAGATATGAGGGAAGCCAAGAAGTCTCTCAAGGAGAAAGGTATTAAATCTGAAGATGTGAAGAATCTACCTCCCATAGAAGATATATGTGAGATAATTCCCCCTTCATCCATGATAGAGGTAAACTCCCTTCAGCCGCTTTACTAGGGAAGATATTCCGTATTCAAAACCTCCTGCGCAATGCTTAGATGAGTTTGATAATTATATTGTTAAGCAAGAAAATTTTAATATGAGAGTAGAGAATCATCTAATGGAAAATTCTCAAGCTATTAGCAATTTGCATGATATTGTGGAGAGAACCTCTAATGATGTTAAGATGCTTGTTAAACATTTTCAAATGGTTCAAACTCAAATTGATCAACTCACTAAAGTGCAAAATGACTTATTAAAAAATAATTCTAAAGAGAAACATGCTTATGAAGTAACAACTAGAGGTGGTGTCTCTACCCAGGATCCTCTATATCCTGAAGGGCATCCCAAAAGAATTGAACAAGATTCTCAACGCATTGAACCTAGTGCTCCTTCTAAGAAAAAGAAGAAGAAACATAAAAATGTTGTAGAATCCTCTGAGCCTGTTAATGATCCTAATAGTATTTCTATTTCCGATGCTGAAACTGAAAGTGGTAATGAACATGATAATAATAATAATGGTAATGATAAGAATGATGTTTCTGATAAAGAAGAAGTTGAAGATGAACCTGAGAAGCAAGATAAAAAATAAAAAGTATACTAAAGAAGATTTTATTGCTAAGAAACATGGTAATGAAAGGGAACCTTGGGTACAAAAGCAAATGCCTTTTCCTGCTAAGAAACTAAAATCAAAGGAAGAAGAACACTATAATAAATTTTGTGATTGGATGAAACCTTTATTCTTGCATATCCCTTTGACTGATGCTATTAAATTGCCTCCTTATTCAAAGTATATGAAAGATATTGTTACTAACAAAAGGAAAATCCCCAATGAGGAAATTTCCACTATGCTGGCTAATTATTCTTTCGATGGCAAAGTTCCAAAGAAGTTGGGCGACCCAGGTATACCTACTATTCCTTGTTCTATTAAGAATAATTATGTTAAAACTGCTCTATGTGACTTGGGAGCCGGTGTTAGTGTTATGCCTTTTTCTCTTTATAAGAGACTTTACTTAGATAAGTTGATACCTACCGATATATCTTTGCAAATGGCTGATAAATCTACTGCTATTCCCGTTGGTATATGTGAGGATGTTCCTGTTCAAGTTACTAATAACCGCTTGATATTAACCGATTTTGTTGTGTTGGAAATGCCTGAAGATGATAATATGTCTATTATTCTTGGGAGACCTTTTCTTAACACCGCAGGGGCTGTT
Source organism: Lolium rigidum (assembly GCF_022539505.1). Taxonomy (NCBI): domain Eukaryota; kingdom Viridiplantae; phylum Streptophyta; class Magnoliopsida; order Poales; family Poaceae; genus Lolium; species Lolium rigidum. The sequence continues at coordinate 166,925,231 of NC_061514.1, forward strand.
ATTGATTGCAATAAAGGAAAGGTTACTTTCAATGTTGATGATAGGGAGCATACCGTTTATTTTACCAAGAGGATTGAGAAAGCATGTGGAGTTAATACAATTTCTAATGTGAGAACTATCAAAGTGGGAACTATTGATTGTCCAATATATGAGCCTAAAGAAGAATACCAAACTCTTGTGATTGGATCCATATCAATACAATACAAGGTAAAATGATTGATTTGAGGTTTATTTCTTCTTATGCTATGTAAAATGTATTTGGTGGCAAGACTTGATCAACCTTGTTAACAAATACTTTTTATATGCATAGAGGAGGTAAACAACATCTCTTTCTTCTTCCACTTGTTCTACTTGCTGTAGCACCTTTGTTTTGTAAAGTTCCTTAGTTAATTAGAGATTTCAAAAAAAATTCCTGGCCAGTAATAATAAACTTAATACCCAGAAATGTGCATTTTTCAAAGTTTTCAAAAATTCACAAAAATTATACCGTTGGTCCTATTTTTCGACGAGGCACCTGGGAGCACACGGGGATGACCAGTGGGGCACCCCGGGTGGCACCCCACAGGCCGGCGCGGCCAGCAAGGGGGGGCGCGCCACCCTGGTGTGTGGGTCCCCCTTTTCCCCACTTCAGCATCTCTTCCTCCCACACTCTTCTCTCTCCCGAAAAAATCGACACCAGTTTTCTCTCACTCGTGTTTTTGCTCAAGAGCTCCAGATTTCTCGATCTCTTTGCTCAGCCCGCATTTCGTCCGAGATTTGGCACATTTGCTCTTCGGTATGTGACTCCTCCGATTATCCAAGTAGAATTTTGTTTGGTGGAGTATATCTTGAATATTTTGCTCGCTGTAGGTAACATGTTTAGTGAGCTTGCATGCTTGTT
>NC_061514.1:166926210-166944152 GCF_022539505.1 Lolium rigidum
CATACCTACCTACTACATGGTATTTTCCGCCATTCCAAAGTAAATTGCTTGAGTGCTACCTTTAAAATTCCATCATTCACCTTTGCAATATATAGCTCATGGGACAAATAGCTTAAAAACTATTGTGGTATTGAATATGTAATTATGCACTTTATCTCTTATTAAGTTGCTCGTTGTGCGATAACCATGTTCCTGGGGACGCCATCAACTACTCTTTGTTGAATTTCATGTGAGTTGCTATGCATGTTCATCTTGTCTGAAGTAAGAGCGATCTACCACCTTATGGTTAAGCATGCATATTGTTAGAGAAGAACATTGGGCCGCTAACTAAAGCCATGATCCATGGTGGAAGTTTCAGTTTTGGACATATATCCTCAATCTCATATGAGAAAATTATTAATTGTTGTTACATGCTTATGCATAAAAGAGGAGTCCATTATCTGTTGTCTATGTTGTCCCGGTATGGATGTCTAATTTGAGAATAATCAATAGCGAGAAATCCAATGCGAGCTTTCTCCTTAGACCTTTGTACAGGCGGCATAGAGGTACCCCTTTGTGACACTTGGTTAAAACATGTGCATTGTGATGATCCGGTAGTCCAAGCTAATTAGGATAAGGTGCGGGCACTATTAGTATACTATGCATGAGGCTTGCAACTTGTAAGATATAATTTACATGATACATATGTTTTATTACTACCGTTGACAAAATTGTTTCATGTTTTCAAAATCAAAGCTCTAGCACAAATATAGCAATCGATGCTTTTACTCTATGGAGGACAATTCTTTTACTTTCATTGTTGAGTCAGTTCACCTATTTCTCTCCACCTCAAGAAGCAAACACTTGTGTGAACTGTGCATTGATTCCTACATACTTGCATATTGCACTTATTATATTACTCTATGTTGACAATATCCATGAGATATACATGTTATAAGTTGAAAGAAACCGCTGAAACTTAATCTTCCTTTGTGTTGCTTCAATGCCTTTACTTTGAATTATTGCTTTATGAGTTAACTCTTATGCAAGACTTATTGATGCTTGTCTTGAAGTGCTATTCATGAAAAGTCTTTGCTTTATGATTCACTTGTTTACTCATGTCATATACATTGTTTTGATCGCTGCATTCACTACATATGCTTTACAAATAGTATGATCAAGGTTATGATGGCATGTCACTCCGGAAATTATCCGTGTTATCGTTTTACCTCGCTCGGGACGAGCGGAACTAAGCTTGGGGATGCTGATACGTCTCCGACGTATCGATAATTTCTTATGTTCCATGCCACATTATTGATGTTATCTACATGTTTTATGCACACTTTATGTCATATTCGTGCATTTTCTCGGAACTAACCTATTAACAAGATGCCGAAGTGCCGCTTCGTTGTTTTCGCTGTTTTCGGTTTCGTAAATCCTAGTAACGAAATATTCTCGGAATTGGACGAAATCAACGCCCGGGGTCCTATTTTGCCACGAAGCTTCCAGAAGACCGAAGAGGAGACAAAGTGGGGCCACGAGGTGGCCACACCCTAGGGCGGCGCGGCCCCCCCTTGGCCGCGCGGCCCTGTGGTGTGGGCCCCTCATGCCGCCTCCTGACCTGCCCTTCCGCCTACTTAAAGCCTCCGTCGTGAAACCCCCAGTACCGAGAGCCACGATACGGAAAACCTTCCAGAGACGCCGCCACCGCCAATCCCATCTCGGGGGATTCAGGAGATCGCCTCCGGCACCCTGCCGGAGAGGGGAATCATCTCCCGGAGGACTCTACGCCGCCATGGTCGCTTCCGGAGTGATGTGTGAGTAGTCTACCCCTGGACTATGGGTCCATAGCAGTAGCTAGATGGTTGTCTTCTCCCCATTGTGCTTCATTGTCGGATCTTGTGAGCTGCCTAACATGATCAAGATCATCTATCTGTAATTCTATATGTTGCGTTTGTTGGGATCCGATGAATAGAGAATACTTGTTATGTTGATTATCAAAGTTATGTCTATGTGTTGTTTATGATCTTGCATGCTCTCCGTTACTAGTAGATGCTCTGGCCAAGTAGATGCTTGTAACTCCAAGAGGGAGTATTTATGCTCGATAGTGGGTTCATGCCTCCATTGATATCCGGGACGATGACCAGAAAGTTCTAAGGTTGTGGATGTGCTGTTGACACTAGGGATAAAACATTGGTGCTATGTTCGAGGATATAGTCACTGATTACATTACGCGCAATACTTAATGCAATTGTCTGTTGTTAGCAACTTAATACTAGAGGGGGTTCGGATGATAACCTGAAGGTGGACTTTTTAGGCATAGATGCATGCTGGATGGCGGTCTATGTACTTTGTCGTAATGCCCAATTAAATCTCACTATACTCATCATAATATGTATGTGCATGGTCATGCCCTCTTTATTTGTCAATTGCCCAACCGTAATTTGTTCACCCAACATGCCTGTTTATCTTATGGGAGAGACACCTCTAGTGAACTGTGGACCCCGGTCCAATTCTCTATACTCGAAATACAATCTATCGCAATACTCGTTCTACTGTTTTCTGCAAACAATCATCTTCCACACAATACGGTTAATCCTTTGTTACAGACAAGTCGGTGAGATTGACAACCTCACTGTTTCGTTGGGGCAAAGTACTTTGGTTGTGTTGTGCAGGTTCCACGTTGGCGCCGGAATCCCGGTGTTGCGCCGCACTACATCCCGCCGCCATCAACCTTCAACGTGCTTCTTGGCTCCTCCTGGTTCGATAAACCTTGGTTTCTTTCTGAGGGAAAACTTGCTGCTGTGCGCATCATACCTTCCTCTTGGGGTTCCCAACGAACGTGTGAGTTACACGCCATCATACATTCATATGCATGTATGTAGTACCGTAGAATATGTGAAACTCCTTCAAAATTAAAATAAAGCACAAAAGAAATAAAACAATACAAATTAAAAAGAAAACAGGTTTAGGGGGGGCTAAAACCCTAAACCTGCGGCAGCCTTTAGTCGCGGTTGGCCAGAAGAACCGCGACTAAAGGTCCTCCGCCCCGACGGTCGCCTGGCGCCCACGTGGACGGGCCTTTAGTCGCGGTTCGTAAGCAACCGCGACTAAAGGGGGGGCCTTTAGTCGCGCTTATTTGGTCGCGGTTGCGCAACCGCGACTAATGGCAGTTGCGAACCGCGACCAAAGGCCCTTTTTCCACCAGTGTCAGGTATGTACGCAACTTTCATCAGTTTTGAGTTTTCTGATTTGAGCAACGGAAGTACCTCTTAAAAATTCGTTTTTACTGGTTGTTCTGTTTTGACAGATTCTGTCTCTGTTTTTTGCATTGTCTCTTGTAGACTTTAAGCAAGGCTTTCTAGACGTGGAGAGCTGTAGCTAATGTTTTATTGAGTTCTTGCAATGTGTCACTACAGGACCAAAGTGGATTAAATTTTTTGAGTACTAACCCCTCTAATGAAGTTTATGAGAAGTTTGGTGTGAAGGAAGTTTTCAAGGGTCAAGAGAGGAGGATGATATATGATCAAGAAGAGTAAAAAGTCTAAGCTTGGGGATGCCCCGTGGTTCATCCCTGCATATTTCAAGAAGACTCAAGCGTCTAAGCTTGGGGATGCCCAAGGCATCCCCTTCTTCATCAACAATTTATCAGGTTTCTTCTATTGAAACTATATTTTTATTCGGTCACATCTTATGTGCTTTACTTGGAGCGTCTGTGTGTTTATTTTCGTTTTGTTTTTGTTTGAATAAGATCGGATCTTAGCAATCCTTGTGTGGGAGAGAGACACGCTCCGCTTTTTCATATGAACACTTGTTCTTCGTTTTACTTTTAATGTTCAATGACAAAAGTTGGAAGCTACATCACTTATTGTTATTTGGTTGGAAACAGAAAATGCTTCATATTGTCTTGGATAATTTGATAATTGACAATTGTTTTGAGCTCTCAAGTAGTTCATGATTAAGTTCTTGCACCATGTAGTTTAAACCTATTAGTGGAGAACTACCGTAGAGTTTGTTGAAATTGGTTTGCATGATTGGTCTCTTTAAGATCTAGATATTTTCTGGTAAAAGTGTTTGAGCAACAAGGAAGACAGTGCAAAGTTTTATAATGCTTGCAATATGTTTTTATGTAAGTTTTGCTATACCGGTTCATACTTGTGTTTGCTTCAAATAACCTTGCTAGCCTAAGCCTTGTACTGAGAGGGAATGCTTCTCGTGCATCCAAAACCTTGAGCCAAAACCTATGCCATGTGTGTCCACCATACCTACCTACTATGTGGTATTTCCTGCCATTCCAAGTAAATACTTCATGTGCTACCTTTAAACAATTCAAAATTTATCATCTCTTATTTGTGTCAATGTTTTATAGCTCATGAGGAAGTATGTGGTGTTTTATCTTTCAATCTTGTTGGGCAGCTTTCACCAATGGACTAGTGGCTTCATCCTCTTATCCAATAATTTTGCAAAAGAGCTGGCAACGGGGTTCCCAGCCCCAATTAATTAACTTTCATTAATAATTCTCTTCACGTGTTTTGCTCTGATTCATCAGTAAGCAACTTAATTTTGCAAATAGACACTCCTCCATGGTATGTGAATGTTGGAAGGCACCCGAGGATTCGGTTAGCCGTGGCTTGAGAAAGCAAAGGTTGGGAGGAGTGTCATCTCTAAATAAAACTAAAATAAATAGACACTCCTTCATGGTATGTGATTGTTGGAAGGCACCCGAGGATTCGGTTAGCCATGGCTTGTGAAAGCAAAGGTTGGAAGGAGTGTCACCCAAAAATAAAAATAAATTAAACTAAAGTACATGTGAGAGATAATGTCCTTCATGGGAGCCGCTCTTCGAAAGTTTGTTTGGCAAGGGGGTTAGAGTGCCCACTACCATTCGTTGACAACAACAAACAACTCTCAAAACTTTACTTTTATGCTCTCTATATGATTTCATAACTTAAAAAGCTCTAGCACATGATTTAATCCCTGCTTCCCTCCGAGAAGGGCCTTTCTTTTACTTTATGATGAGTCAGTTTACCTATTTCCTTCCATCTTAGAAGCAAACACGTGTGTCAACTGTGCATTGATTCTTACATACTTCCTTATTTGCATTCATCATATTACTTTGTGTTGACAATTATCCATGAGATATGCATGTTGAAAGTTGAAAGCAACTGCTGAAACTTGTATCTTCCTTTGTGTTGCTTCGATGCCTTTACTTTTAATTTATTGCTTTATGAGTTAACTCTTATGCAAGTCTTTTGATGCTTGTCTTGAAAGTACTATTCATGAAAAGTTTTGCTATATGTTATCTATTTGTTAGCAACTATAGATCATTGCCTTGAGTCACTGCATTCATCTCATATGCTTTACAATAATATGATCAAGGTTATGTAAGTAGCATGTCACAACAGAAATTATTCTTTTTATCGTTTACCTACTCGAGGACGAGTAGGAACTAAGCTTGGGGATGCTGATACGTCTCCAACGTATCTGTAATTTCTGATGTTCCATGCTTGTTTTATGACAATACCTACATGTTTTGCTCACACTTTATAATGTTTTTATGCGTTTTCCGGAACTAACCTATTAACAAGATGCCACAGTGCCAGTTCCCGTTTTCTGCTGTTTCTGGTTCCAGAAAGGCTGTTCGGGCAATATTCTCGGAAATTGACGAAACAAAGACCCAGTATCTTATTTTTCCCGAAAGACCCCAGAACACCGAAGGAGAGTCGGAGGCCCCAGGCGCCCTCCTGCGCCGCCTCTTCGCCTATATAGGCCCTTTCGACCTAAAAACGCGAGATGAATTGACGAAACTCCAGTCCAGGGGCGCTGCCGCCATCGCGAAACTCCAATTCGGGGGACAGAAGTCTCTGTTCCGGCACACTGCTAGGACGGGGAAGTGCCCCCGGAAGCCATCTCCATCGACGCCACCGCCTCCATCATGCTCCGTGAGTAGTTCCCCCATGGACTACGGGTTCTAGAAGTAGCTAGTTGGTACTCTCTCTCCCATGTACTTCAATACAATGATCTCATGAGCTGCCACATGATTGAGATCCATCTGATGTAATCGGTGTTGTGTTTGTTGGGATCCGATGGATGATACATTATGATTAGTCTATCTATAAAGTTTGTGAAGTTATTGTTGCTGCAATCTTGTTATGCTTAATGCTTGTCACTAGGGCCCGAGTGGCATGATCTTAGATTTAAGCTCTATAATTGTTGCTTAGATTGTATCTACAAGTTGTATGCACATGTCTATGTCCGGAACCGAAGGCCCCAAAGTGACAGAAATTGGGACAACCGGAGGGGAAGGCGTAGGTATGAGGATCACATGTTTTCACCAAGTGTTAATGCTTTGCTCCGGTGCTCTATTAAAAGGAGTACCTTAATAGCCAGTAGATTCCCTTGAGGCCCGGCTGCCACCGGTTGGTAGGACAAAAGATGTTGTACAAGTTTCTCATTGCGAGCACGTATGACTATATATGGAAAACATGCCTACATGATTAATAATCTTGATATTCTGTCTTAATGCTTTCAATCCTATCAATTGCCCAACTGTAATTTGTTCACCCAACACTTGTCACTTGTTATTGGAGAGTTACCACTAGTGTAGATCGCTGGGAACCCCGGTCCATCTCTCATCATCATATACTCGTTCTATATGTCATTGGAAGTAGTATCAACTATTTTCTGGTGTCATCGCATATGTGTTATTGCTACTGCTGCTATGTTACTGTTACTATTGCTCTCATATTACTGTTGCTTTCACATCACCCCTGTTACTAGTGCTTTTCCAGGTGCAGCTGAATTGACAACTCAGTTGTTAAGGCTTATAAATATTCTTTACCTCCCCTTGTGTCGAATCAATAAATTTGGGTTTTACTTCCCTCGAAGACTGTTGCGATCCCCTATACTTGTGGGTTATCAAAGCCAAGCATGTCCATGACCGCATTGTACAGGTCAGGGTGCATGTCTGTGGGCTTGTTGTCCCTGATGGCATGTGCGGCATCCTTCACAGCAACAGTCATGTTGGTGAAGGCCACCAGCTCGTCGTCGGTGAAGGCACCTCTCTTCCTCTTGTCGGCGGTCGGCTTCTCACGTGCGTCGTGCTTGTCAGCATCGAGGTTCACCATGTCAGACTCCTGGGTATCAGCATCCTCAGGTGTAGGATTTGCTGCAGCAGAGCCCAGGGTCTCACTGGATCTTATGCCGTACTTGCCAGTGGCGAGGCCGAAGGAGAAGATGGTGTGCATCTCGTTGTAGTTGGCGATGGGCACATTGAGGAACTCCCCGTCCTTTGGGTGATCCTACGATACGAAGGGACAATGATGTTAGTTGTACTCGTGGCTGATCACAAAAGTTAGTGAGGAGGACTGAGTTATTGAGGTGCTCACCGTGACGTGCCCGCAGTAGTGCTCACCCTCAAGGACGATGCAATTGGTGTCCTCGCACCACTGAGCACCGTTCAAATTGCGGAGCCTCCTAATGGTGAGCAACCTCTTGAAAGGACATGGATGTCGCCTAGAGGGGGGTGAATAGGCGGTTTAAAACTTTTACGAGATGGGCTTAACAAATGCGGAATAAAACTAGCGTTTACTTTGTCAAGCCCAAAGCCTATATACTATGGTTCACCTATGTGCACCAACAACTTATTCTAAATAAGGATTCACCTATGTGCACCAACAACTTATGCTAAGCAATACAAGTAACTTATGTGATAGCAAGATATATATAACTTCAAGCACGATGGCTATCACAAGGTAAAGTGCATAAGTAAAGAGCTCGGGTATAGAGATAACCGAGGCACGCGGGAGACGAAGATTTATCCCGAAGTTCACACTCTTGTGAGTGCTAATCTCCGTTGGAGAGGTGCAGTGGCTTAGTGCTCCCGAACGCCACAAGAGGCTCACCTTGAGGTGTGGTTGCTCGATGCACACCAACGCCACAAAGGCCTCACCCCAAGATGCGGTACTCACACCACACACCGAACGCCACGAAGACGCGTCACCTAAATTTCCGGTGACCCTCGCCACAAAGGTCTAGGTCACGGTTCCACTAAGGGATTTCCTTCGAGGTGGAAACCGGGCCTTACACAAAGCTTGGGGCACGCATCCACAACTTAATTGGAGGCTCCCAAGAAATCGCCACAAAGGCCTCAAATCTTTACTATTAAATTGCAATAGGTGGCTGCCTGGTGTCACAAACAGGTCAAGATTTTTTTCTCTAGGCCGAGTGTCTCCCGAAAATCGTAGGCCCAATCTCTACGTAATAATCTTTACTACTCCCGTACTCCGTATTAAACTCCAAAACGACCGTGGTACGTCACTAGTGGAAAACTGCTCTTTTGCACCGGTTCAAAAGGCCCATATGCACCGGATGGCCAACCGGTGCAAACCATCCGGTGCAAAAGGCCCCCCCCCTTTTGCACCGGTTCTCTTACGAACCGGTGCTAAGGGGTCTCCACGTGGCCGGCTGTGGGGCGCTCGGCGGGGAGCTTTTGCACCGGTTCGTAATACGAACCGGTGCAAAGGGTTGGGCCGCGGCAGGGTTTTGGTGCCATTCCCTGCCGCGGCGGACTCGCCGCGGCAGGAATTTTCACTAAAACGCTGCCGCGGCGGACTCTGCCTCCATTCGAAACACGGTATAATATTAATGCAAACAATTCAAATATATATATAGGAAACCATTGTATTACATATATCGATCAAAGTGACACACGTTCATGCATATATATATATGTCTACATCAACTTTGATATTGGCGGTTGTCCACATAGTGTTCTCCATCTGGAGCTATGACTTGCTCAAGTAAGAACCCCGCCAGTTCTTCTTGAATTGCTCGTACACGCTCTGTTGCTAGAAGACCGTTCCACAACCGTTGGATCTAATAATTTGAAGAAGCTACGGTGGTCAATATATATATGTGTGTGTATGTGAATGAAACACAAGGTGATAAAATAAAGCCACGAATGTTGTTTAATTACTTACATCAAGTTGTTCCAAAATGTCCCTCACATGATGGGTATTCACGGCGGATGAACTCGCAAACGTAGAACCCGCATAAATTATTCCCGTCCTCTTGCCTCAAGCACTTTACGAGAACAAAGTTCAATCAAAATAATATATATATAATCAAGGATGATAATAATTGTATTGAAACTAGAATCAAAGAGATGCGCGGCCTAGCCATTAGTACTTACCGGTACATGTTTTATTCGAAGTTCTTTATTCTTTAAACCCGGAGCTTTGTTGGTGAACCGTTTCCAAGCCTTGTGGAGGATATCAGCCATGTCCCCCCACGCCTCAAGGGGTTTACTCTTCGAGTCCATGACTTCTACTATCCCGGTGTCGGGTTCAATGACTAGCAGGATATAGTGAAACCTGCGGACACACATATATATATATATGCATAACTCATCAATTACACTTAACACATGGAGTAAGCGAAAAAAGATTTAATGTGTGAAGAGAGTAACACTCACGCGAAGTTGTAAGGAAAAAGTATAGCCCTTTTGTATGAGTTTATCCTTAAGACATGTACCAAGTTATTCTCTGTGTCCTTGGGAGAGTTGTCGACAGTATACCCATTCACGGTGTATGGGTCAACGAACCCAAGATCATAGATTTGCCCCTTGCGGCATTCGCGAATCTTCATTCTGCATAATACAGTGAGAGTATGGTTATATGCATGCAATAATGGACGAGCCGCGGTAGAGACTTAATTACATAAATAATACTTACAGGCAGTATGCACTCAGCAGAGATTTGTCGAGGGCGTCTTGGTTGAATAACTGAAATAACCTTGATACTGTAAAGGACTTCAAAAAAGATTTCCTTCTCTGCTTTGGTAAGAGCGTAGCTGCCAGGACTTAAGCGACTCCCTGTATCCGTCTTGTAATTCAGTTCTTGCTTGTTCTTTGGGACTTTCATACGATACTGGTCCTCCCTTGCTTCTGGTGTATCTTTTGTCTGCCCATACACGCCTAAGAAGCCTAGCAGGTTCACGCAAAGATTCTTCGTCACATGCATCACGTCGATTGAAGAGCGGACCTCTAGGACTTTCCAATAGGGTAGATCCCAAAATATAGATTTTTTCTTCCACATGGGTGCGTGTCCGGTAACAACGTCTTTGGGAACTGATTTTTCTTCGAAGCCTTTTTTTGGGAACAGATTGGCCGCCAGGACCCTTTCCAAATATTACTTTTATGTCCTTGACCATATCAAGTAAAGCATCACCGGTACGGAGTTCAGGCTTCTCCCGGTGATCTGCCTCACCTCCGAAATGATTGCCTTTCTTTCTGATGGGGTGCCTCTTTGGAAGAAATCGACGATGCCCCAGGTACACAACCTTCTTACATTTCTTCAAATAAGCACCTTCGGTCTCATCTAAGCAGTGCGTGCATGCATTGTATCCCTTGTTTGTCTGTCCTGAAAGGTTACTAAGAGCAGGCCAATCATTGATGGTCACGAAAAGCAACGCTCGTAGGTTGAATGACTCCTGTTTGTACTCATCCCATGCAAGTACACCTTCGCTCCACAACTGTAAGAGTTCTTCAAATAATGGCTGTAGGTAAACATCAATGTCGTTGCCGGGTTGCTTTGGGCCTTGGATGAGCACTGGCATCATAATGAACTTCCGCTTCATGCACAACCAAGGCGGAAGGTTATAGATACATAGAGTTACAGGCCAGGTGCTATGACTGCAGCTCTGCTCCCCAAAAGGATTCATTCCATCTGTACTTAGACCAAACCTTAAGTTCCTCGCGTCATCTGCAAAGTCCGGGAACTCTCTATCGATTTTCCTCCACTGCGACCCATCAGCGGGGTGTCTCAGCTTCTCGTCTTTCTTGCGGTCTTCTTTGTGCCATCGCAACAACCTGGCATGCTCTTTATTTCTGAACAGACGTTTCAACCGTGGTATTATAGGAGCATACCACATAACCTTGGCAGGAACCCTCTTCCTAGGGGGCTCGCCCTCAACATCACCGGGGTCATCTCGCCTGATCTTATACCGTAGTGCATTGCATACCGGGCATTTTTCCAAATTTTCGTACTCAGCGCGGTAGAGGATGCAGTCATTAATGCATGCATGTATCTTCAGCACCTCTAATCCTAGAGGGCGAGAGAACCTTCTTTGCTTCGTACGTACTCGTCGAGCAATTCGTTATCCTTTGGAAACCTCCTCTTCATTATTTTCAGTAACTTCTCAAATGGCTTGTCACATATACCAGCCTCTGCCTTCCATTGCAGCAACTCCGAGTGTGGCACCGAGCTTTGTGTTGCCATCTTCGCAATTTGGGTATAACTTCTTTTTGTGATCATCTAACATGCCCTTTAACTTTCGCTTCTCGTTTTCAGTTTCGCATCTCTGTGTGCATCAGCGATGGCTCGACGAAGATCATCATCAACGGGCTCATCTGATGCCTCTTCATCTTGATCACCTCCACCTGCCTCCTCATCTTCATCATGCCCTGTTGCAGTATCACCGTAGTTAGGGTACATATCATCATCCTCTTCTTCTTCGTCGTCGTCTTCCATCATAACCCCTCTTTCTCCATGCTTGGTCCAACAATTATAGCTGGGCATGAAACCTTTCCAAAGCAGGTGGGAGTGAATGACTTGCCATTCAGGGTATTGCTTTAAGTTCCGGCAATCAACACATGGACAACACATATAACCATCCGCCTGTGGGTTTTCCTCAGCCACACGGAAAAATTCTTTCAGGCCCGAAGTGAACTCGGGCAGACGTCGGTCAACGTACATCCATTGTCGCCGGTTCATCTGCATCAAATATTAAGTTTATCAAAAAACCATTACAAAACATCATAATATATATAGTGGATATTAGCACCGTACAAATGAAAGGGTAAAGTTGTTTAACCTTGATCGAGGAGGGAAAGAAAGAGGAGAAAGCTTAAGTGTCGCTCCGGCACCTCATCTCATTTTTATTTTGTGTAAAATCAAGCGAAATCATTCTCTCAGACATTTCATCGAGCACCTTGTGTGCATGCCAAAGAAATGCAAGGTAGCACTCAACACACACACCTTCTCCTAGCAAAAATGAAGTGAGTGGGCTGTTTGGCCGGGTAGCTCAGCTGAAATAGGGCTGGGGACCTTTGCACCGGTTTGTGTTACGAACCGGTGCAAATGAGTATCTTTGCACCGGTTCGTAACACGAACCGGTGCTAAAGGTTCCTCGGCTGACACGTGTCTGGCGACGAACCTTTTGCACCGGTTTGTGTTACGAACCGGTGCAAAAGATACATCATTTGCACCGGTTCGTAACACAAACCGGTGCAAAAGGTCCCTCGGCTGGCTGCTCACCACGAACCGGTGCTAATGACCCCTTTTAGCACCGGTTCGTGCCAAATCCGGTGCAAAAGCCATTTGGGGCAAAAAAACCAAAGCCCTTGTTTCTACTAGTGCGTCGTGGTTGCTATCCACTTTTGCCCCATAAAAAAACCGTGATTGAGTGGCCTTCTCACGTAAAAACCGGATCAGCTAGCTATACCTCGTAGAGAGAGACCCACGCACGCACGAAACTAGATAGAGTAGAGACCCAGGCACGCACGCGATGACCTCCGTCGACCAGCGCGGACCTCTTCTCTGCTGCTCATGCAACCGCTCACCAGCAGGCCCCACTCCGGCAGCCCGGCTGCTGCCCCTGATCGCCGCCCCGCCCCATCTCTGCTCGGTTCGCTCCGCCCTAGCACGTCCATGGTCGCTGGCGAGCTCCGCAATGATCGATTCCCCGCTGCCCCGCTGGCACGTCTCTGGTCACGGGTGAGTTCCGCCCCATCTGTCCCTGGCTCCCTGCCCTTCTGCTTTTTTTAAGAGAAAGAGGCTGCTACTTGCATCAATGGACTATATGCTAACTGGTCCATAAGAGATGAAGTACTCCGATTAGGAAAGGATTTCATGCGACAGTGTTTCGTCTGCGCAATGGTACGCATCACTTGCAGCGTTGTTTACCTGCAATTAGGCAATTCAGTTTCTGAATATCAGAAGAACATGGATGCTGCACGCAGACCAATACTTATGCCAAGGTCACGTTTCGTCGCTCAAATTGGCTATGTTAGTCAGGCACAATTAGTGTTTCACGCGTGTGAGAAAATGAGAATTAGTTCTCTTGCGTGTTTCTATGTGTTTCTATATGCTCATCCTAAATTTTGTTATAAACCCATGCAACTGATATTCCTCATGGGATTTACAGATATACCAAGTTATCTACTTCTTCATTGATGCGTCTGTTAGCTTCTGCAAAAGATGGTTTCAGTAAGCGTAGCTCCATCCGGGCACAAGAGCATCAGTGGCACCAACATCGGTTTTCAGAAGTTACCTGACCAACTGAATCATTTGAAAATAACAGACGATAAGGTCAGGTAAGATTTAATGCGTCTAATACACTCTGTGCTAAGTCATGTAGCAGCTCCTTTCAAACAGCCTCGGCCAGCTTCAAATGAAAGTTGATATGGCTTTTTCATGAATCAGTAAAATATTTATTTTTTGTGGCAAATATGCACGGAGTACGTTAACATTACATTCATGACAGTATTGTAGTTTGTCGCACATATATCAAGCCATCCCCGTGCACTGCAACCTGCGCACTGAGTATGGTACACACACGAGCAATCTGCTAATCGTTGTTGGATCAATTTGTTGTCGCTTTTTTTTGTCACTTGTAAGAATCAAGTTTTTCAAATTATTTGTTTTTTTGCGGGAGAAATTTTTTTGTTCCTTAATTGCTCGACACTAAATACTCCTTTTATTTCATATTAGTTGTCATAGATTTGGGTGTATCTAAACATATAAATACATCTAAATCTACGACAACTAATATAGAATGTAGGGAATACATATTTGTTCTATTGAACTAACTGCGATCTTGGACATCTTTCAGAATAAATTTAAGATGTTATTAAACCAATCAAGGATCAAGGAGATAAAGACTATTATGCATCGGCGGGAGTACACATTACGCAATAAAATGCCAACCGACTATGTGTCGGTGGAGTGGTGCAACAAAAACAAAAACAGGGAGCAAAACGAGGATGATTGATTGATTTGTCATGTAGCAACGCACGGGTACTTTTGCTAGTCCGTCTAGGGTTCCAAGAACCCAAGAGTAACAACTTTCTTGCTTTCACTTCCACGAATCACCGTGGAGAACTCAAACCGATGCACCAAATGCAATGGCAAGAACACCACAAAGATGCTCAAGTACTTCTCTCTCAAATTCCAACAAAGCTACAAAAGCTATTGGGGAAATAAGAGAGGAAGAACAAATAGGAGGAGGAACACCAAATTTCTCCAAGATCTAGATCTAGTGGATTCCCCTCACAAAGAGAGGGATTTGATTGGTGAAGATGTAGATGTAGATCTTCTCTATCTTTCTCTCAAATAGATGCAAGATTCATGGGAGGGAGAGGGAGATAGCAAGCTCAAAGAAGGTCAACAATGGAGGCAAAAACGAGCTCAAACGGTTGGGGAACTTTGGGGAAGAAGACCCCCTTAAATAGGGCAAGAGAAATCTGCCCATTATGCACAAAACTCGTCAAAACCGGAACTTCCGGTCATTTAGGGCGGAACTTCCGCCCCCCGGAAGTACCGGCCAACTTCCGGGTGAAGTAGGGCATCCCCGAAAAGCTTACAGTATGTTTTCTGCGTGCAGAATCGTCATTTCCGGAAGTTCGGCGGAAGTAGGGCGGAAGTTCCGGCCACCGGAACTTCCGGCCAACTTCTGGCCAAAAAACTGCTTTCACGGAAACTTGAATAACTTTTGCATCCGAACTCCGATTTTGATGATCTTGGGCTCGTTTTGAAGCTAGTAACAAGCTCTACAAGATCATGCAGGGAACCATCATAGTCCAGTAAGTTAGGATAGAAACAAATGATGAAAGGTTTAACCTATCTAAAAAAGACATACCGGTAAAACCTCCAATCTTGAAAATGCAACAAGTTGCCCATGCAAAAACCATTTTCGATGAACTAAAGCTTGTCATGAGAATAAGAACAAGCTCTAAAACATAACATGGATAAGATCCAAATAAAACCAAGAAAGATGATGAACCAAACTCGAAAACGCAACAAGTGATCTATGCGAAATACGTTTTCGATGAACTAGAGCTTGTCATGAGAATAAGCACAAGCTCTAAAACATCACATGGATAAGGTCCAAATAACAACGAAGAAAGATGATGCAAGGATGCAAATGTTTGAGCTCTCTCCGAACGATACGATCGAGTTACTCACTCGAGAGCCCTCTTGATAGTACGACAACTAAACTATAAACCGGTCTCCAACTACACTATGAGACCTGTGAGAAAGAAAACCTATCAAGAGCAAACCTTATACTTGCGCATTCCACTTGAGCTTGATGACGACGATCTTTATCTCAATAACATGGAACGTCTTTCTTACTTGTGCTTGCTTGACGAAGTCTTGTGGATTGCTCCCCCATAATCCACCATGGGAGAGCTTCACTTCGGCGCATCTTCACGTAATCATGACCACCATGTGGATTACTCCCCCATAATCCACCATGGGAGAGCTTCTTCTTCAGCGCATCTTCACATATCCATGATCACCATATGGATGGCAAGACTCAAGCAAAGGATCTCTTCGAGATGGCTCATCTTGAACTTGCACTTCATTTCTCCATGGCAAGCTTCAAGCTTATGAACTCTTCGAGTTGGCTCATCTTGAACTTGCACTTCATGGCAAGCTTCAAGCTTATAAACTCTTCGTGATGGCTCATCTTGAACTTGCACTTCATTCTTCATTCTTCATCATGTTGATGTCTTGAAGTAACTTGAGGGCGCACTTCATCTTCATCTTCAAGACATACTTGACACTTGATATCCTTCATCATATTCTTCTTATTGCAACCTTGAAGCCAACAAATGGTTCAAGAATTGCCTATGGACAACTCCTACAAATATAACTCAATGCAAACATTAGTCCATAGGGATTGTCATTAATTACCAAAACCACACATGGGGGCTCCATGCACTTTCAATCTCCTCCATTTTGGTAATTCATGACAATCTCTTTGGGAGGGTTTATATAAGGAATTTAAGTAACAAATAAGTTGAATATATAGAGCAAACTCCCCCATAATATATGCATGTGTGAATGATCTTGATTTTCATTGCATATATTGGCATTCAAAGCCTAGTGGAGTTTCCTCTAAATATTCAACTATGCAAAGCAACAAGATGCAATGCAATAAAGGCACATGCTTAAGCACAAAGCAAAGATATTACCAAATTCTCTTAAACCCTCCAAACTTCTCCCCCATTGGCACCAATTGCCAAAATGGGTGAAAAATTTAGAAGGCCAATATAGTGAGAGTTCCTCCATAGCGTGTGCATTTCTCATAATTTGAGTGGAATCAAATGCACATATCCAATGACGAATATTCGGAAGGAATCACACTATAGATAGGATCAAAGATTGCAAAAAGATAAGAAAGTCAAGAAGCTTCAACAAATGAAGCAAGCAACCAAATGAACCACAAAGAAGATACTAAAAGAAAGATAGATATTATGATAAGATTAAATTCGAATAGGTGACCGCCTGGTGTTACAAACGGGCCAAAATATGTTATTTCTAGGCCCAACATAATCTATATCACCCATAAGTTTTGTACCGGTGTAGCCTCTCGTGTCTCGCTCAGGATCGGTCGATCGGGACACAAAACGTTTGAGCGTCCGAGCTTATCACGTTCTGTTTATATTCGGCAGAAGCCAAGAATCCAACCCAACAAGGGGACGTGTAAAAGAAGCCTCAGCGACGTTCCGATCGTTCCGTCGTTCGCTCGCTCACCCCGTCGTCCGAGCCCAGGAATCTATAAATGCGGACTCAGGAAAACCTACATCGTTGTGAATTGTGATCGAGACTCACGCGCTGGAGCCGACCGACTACTGGGCGCGGTCAAGGGTATTATTGGCCGTGTGTTTTTCCGCCGCCACCGAATCTTAGACCGAGAAGTCGAGGAGTACATGATGAGTACATGATTAGATAGCCAGGTTGCTTGTTCCATGACGAGAGCGATGGCGATCGGTGCCGCCTCCATGGCCGCCCGGCTCGGCACCAAGATCCCAGGCGGCAGGCGCTCCACTCTATATATGGTCGTTCGTCGCTCTAGCTTCATGCCCCCAGGCCCGAAGAGCATCGGAGCTCAACGACCCAAGGCAGTGAGGATTGCAGCCGCCTTCTTAATTATCACACCGTACGTACAAGCTCCACGGTGACCGGTGACGAGGACTATCGTTTGCCGGCTGCCCTGTTTTGTTTTCCTGCTCCAGATCACAAGGCCTCCTCAGCCAATTCTCTACGAAGTGTTTGTTTCCTTGTGCCGCAGTTCATGGAGCTTCGCTTCCCTGCTGTTGTTGCTGCCTTAGAAGCTCTTGCCAACCCACGCGTGTTGTTCGTCTATTCTGGACAAGGAAGATGGCTCTGCTTGCATAAGCATTAAGGAAAATAAAAAAAGAACAGAACGGACTGTTCAAGTGGATATTTATCATATAGCATGAATCTTTGACCCGGTTCAGGAAAAACTATCGCACCTGCTATAGCAAATTCATTGACTTTTTCTGTCTGCCTAGAAACCTTGTGGTAAGTCAATAAATTCCATGTTTCACAAATTTATTCATTGGAATCTCCAAACGAATGAAAATGAGACTGACTATATTTTGCTTCTATTTGAAGCGTCACTAATATTTACACTTCCCAAATTAAAAACAACATTCCCGACTGGCCAACGACTTGAGCAAAGCACGAGGAAGAGTAGATTAAACAAATTGAAAAATAAGTATAAAATAGTAGATCAGTGAGACTAATAATACATCAGACTAACGCTTACTACACCGTCCGATCAATAAAAAGTGTCGCGAGACCCCAACACTTGATGGAGTACAAATTATTAAAGATTTTATTTTTACACTTTTAATCTGATATGTGAATTAC
>NC_061514.1:166944252-166960080 GCF_022539505.1 Lolium rigidum
ATGCCGAGTCAGCTACACCTGCCCGTGCCTTCCATTTCGAGCAAATCCGAGTGTGCAGCCCAGCTTTTTCGGACCATTATCGCATCCGGGGTACGGCGACTTTCTGTGATCCTCTAACATGCGATCCAAATTCTCCCTCTCCTTTTCAGTTTCGCAGCGTCTCCGTGCATCGGCAATGGTCCGACCAAGATCATCAACGGGCTCATCACGTGCCTCTTCTTCACCTTCCCCTTCACCTTCCCCTTCACCTTCAGCATCCTCCATGAAAGTATCACCGAAATGATCAAGATAGTTTTCATCGATGAAATCATCCCCTTCTTCATCTTCTTCCATTATAACCCCTCTTTCTCCATGCTTGGTCCAACAATTATAGCTTGGCATGAAACCGTGCCGAAGCAGGTGCATGTGAACTTCTCTTGAGGAAGAGTAACCCTTCTGATTCTTATAATCAACACATGGACAGATAACAAAACCCTTACGCTTGTTCGCATTAGCCACTACGAGGAAATCTTTCAAACCCATAGTGAACTCGCCGGAGAGTCGGTTACTGTACATCCATTGCCGATTCATCTGCATTATTATAATATAAAATATATAATTAACCATCATGCATTTGTTAAACTAACTAGCTATAAACAATATAAATTAAACAATGAACTACACACATGCATAGTTTATCAATGACACATATGAAAGGTTCAAGTTGCTAACCGCGATCGAGGAGGAAAAAATAAACGAGGAAGCTCAAGTGTGGCTCCGACACTTCATATCATGTTTGTTTCATGCTCTTGGGGCATTTCATCAAACACCTAGTGTGCATAAGAGGAATGATACGTCTCCGACGTATCGATAATTTCTTATGTTCCATGCCACATTATTGATGTTATCTACATGTTTTATGCACACTTTATGTCATATTCGTGCATTTTCTGGAACTAACCTATTAACAAGATGCCGAAGTGCCGGTTCCTGTTTTCTCGCTGTTTTTGGTTTCGAAATCCTAGTAACGAAATATTCTCGGAATCGGACGAAATCAACGCCCAGGTTCCTATTTTCACCGGAAGCATCCAGAACACACGAGAAGGACCAGAGGGGGGGCACTGGGCCCCCAGACCATAGGCCGGCGCGGCCCAGGCCCTGGCCGCGCCGCCATATGGTGTGGCCACCCCTTCGACCCTCCTGCGCCGCCTCTTCGCCTATATAAAGCCCCTGGATCGAAAACCCTGATGCGTTCGACGAAACCCACAGAAACCTTCCAGAGCCGCCGCCATCGCGAAGCCAAGATCTGGGGGACAGGAGTCTCTGTTCCGGCACGCTGCCGGAGCGGGGAAGTGCCCCCGGAAGGCTTCTCCATCGACACGCTTCCATCTCCACCGCCATCTTCATCACCGCTGCTGCTCCCATGAGGAGGGAGTAGTTCTCCATCGAGGCTCGGGGCTGTACCGGTAGCTATGTGGTTAATCTCTCTACTATGTACTTCAATACAATGATCTCATGAGCTGCTTTACATGATTGAGATTCATATGAGTTTTGTATCACTACTATCTATGTGCTACTCTAGCAAAGTTATTAAAGTAGTTCTATTCCTCCCGCACGTGTGTAAAGGTGACAGAGTGTGTGCACCGTGTTAGTACTTGGTTTATGCTATGATCATGATCTCTTGAAGATTGCGAAGTTAACTATTGCTATGATAATATTGATGTGATCTATTCCTCCTACATATGCATGAAGGTGACGAGTGTGCATGCTATGCTAGTACTTGGTTTAGTCTTTTGATCTATCTTACACTAAAGGTTACTTAAACATGAGCATTATTGTGGAGCTTGTTAACTCCGGCATTGAGGGTTCGTGTAATCCTACGCAATGTGTTCATCATCCAACAAAAGTGTAGAGTATGCATTTATCTATTCTGTTATGTGATCAATGTTGAGCTCCACTAGTGAAAGTGTAATCCCTAGGCCTTGTTCCTAAATACTGCTGCGTTACTACTGCTTGTTTACTGTTTTACTGCGTTACTACTGCTGCAATACTACCACCATCAACTACACGCTAGCAAGCTATTTTCTGGCACCGTTGCTACTGCTCATACTTATTCATACCACATGTATTTCACTATCTCTTCGCCGAAATAGTGCACCTATTTGGTGTGTTGGGGACACAAGAGACTTCTTGCTTTGTGGTTGCAGGGTTGCATGAGAGGGATATCTTTGACCTCTTCCTCCCTGAGTTCGATAAACCTTGGGTGATCCACTTAAGGGAAAACTTGCTGCTGTTCTACAAACCTCTGCTCTTGGAGGCCCAACACTGTCTACAGGAAAGGAGGGGGAACGTAGACATCAAGCACTTTTCTGGCGCCGTTGCCGGGGAGGGAAGGTAAACGGCACTCACACATTGGCAAGCCCGGCAACTAAGCACTTTTCCTCCCTCGTCAACTACGCGCCAAGCACTTTTCTGGCGCCGTTGCCGGGGAGGAAAGGTAAAAGGCACTCATACTCCAGTTCCAGGTTAAGTACTTTTCCGGCGCCATTGTGTTTGTGCTCAAAGCTATTTCCTTTAGATCCTGCAATTGCATCTTTTTGTTTCTTGTTTACACTAGTTTGGCATAATGGACAAGAGTGAGCTTCTATTTCTATTTCCTGATTTAAAACATGGATTGTTTGATGCGAAAATTAAAAAACCTATGGAATCTTATTTGCATGCTCGGTAGTAATATTAGTATGAACGCTTTGAACACCATTGTTGATAATAATATAGAAAGTTCTAAGCTTGGGGAAGCTGGTTTTCATGATCTTTTTAGTCCCCCAAGCATTGAGGAGAAAATTTTCTTTGATGATACTTTGCCTCCTATTTATGATGATTATAATGATAGTGGTCTTTTGGTGCCACCTACTATGGAGAGTAAATTTTGTTGTGATTATACTATGCCTCCTACACTTGATGAGAATAATAATGATAGCTACTTTGTTGAATTTGCTCCCACTACAACTAATAAAATTGATTATGCTTATGTGGAGAGTAATTATTTTATGCATGAGACTCATGATAAGAATGATTTATGTGATAGTTATATTGTTGAGTTTGCTCATGTTGCTACTGAAAGTTATTATGAGAGAGGAAAATATGGTTGTAGAAATTTGCATGGTACTAAAACACCTCTCTATATGCTTAAAATCTCGAAGTTATTCCTGTTTTATCTTCTTACGCTTGTCACTTTGTTCTTCATGAATTTATTTGTGTACAAGATTCCTATGCATAGGAAGCATGTTAGATTTAAACTTGTTTTGGATTTTCCTCTTGATTCTCTCTTTTGCCTCCAATACTATTTCTTGCGAGTGCATCGTCGAAACTGCTGAGCCCATCTTAATGGCTATAAAGAAAGCAACTTCTTGGGAGATAACCCATGTGTTATTTTGCTACAGTACTTTGTTTTATATTTGTGTCTTGGAAGTTGTTTACTACTGTAGCAACCTCTCCTTATCTTAGTTTTGTGTTTTGTTGTGCCAAGTAAAGTCGTTGATAGAAAAGTTCATACTAGATTTGGATTACTGCGCAGAAACAGATTTCTTTGCTGTCACGAATCTGGGCAAAATTCTCTGTAGGTAACTCAGAAAATTATGCCAATTTACGTGAGTGATCCTCAGATATGTAAGAAACTTTCATTCAATTTGGGCATTTTCATCTGAGCAAGTCTGGTGCCATTTTAAAATTCGTCTTTACGGACTGTTCTGTTTTGACAGATTCTGCCTTTTATTTCACATTGCTTCTTTCGCTGTGTTGGGTGGATTTCTTTGTTCCATTACCTTCCAGTAGCTTTGGGCAATGTCCAGAAGTGTTAAGAATGATTGTGTCACCTCTGAACATGTGAGTTTTTTATTATGCACTAACCCTCTAATGAGTTTGCTTTGAGTTTGGTGTGGAGGAAGTTTTCAAGGGTCAAGAGAGGAGGATGATATACTATGATCAAGAAGAGTGAAGATTCTAAGCTTGGGGATGCCCCGGTGGTTCACCCCTGCATATTCTAAGAAGACTCAAGCGTCTAAGCTTGGGGATGCCCAAGGCATCCCCTTCTTCATCGACAACATTATCAGGTTCCTCCCTTGAAACTATATTTTTATTCGGTCACATCTTATGTACTTTACTTGGAGCGTCTGTGTGTTTTTGTTTTTGTTTGTGTTTGAATAAATTGGATTACATCATGCTTGTGTGGGAGAGAGACACGCTCCGCTGGTTCGTATGAACACATGTGTTCTTAGCTCATAATATTCATGGCGAAGTTTCCTCTTCGTTAAATTGTTATATGGTTGGAATTGGAAAATGCTACATGTAGTAATTGCTATAATGTCTTGGGTAATGTGATACTTGGCAATTGTTGTGCTCATGTTTAAGCTCTTGCATCATATACTTTGCACCTATTAGTGAAGAAATACATAGAGCATGCTAAAATTTGGTTTGCATAATTGGTCTCTCTAAGGTCTAGATAATTTCTAGTAAGGTGTTTGAACAACAAGGAAGACGATGTATAGTCTTATAATGCTTGTAATATGTCTTTTATGTGAGTTTTGCTGTACTAGTTCATACTTGTGTTTGCTTCAAACAACCTTGCTAGCCTAAACCTTGTATCGAGAGGGAATACTTCTCATGCATCCAAATCCTTGAGCCAAACAACACTATGCCATTTGTGTCCACCATACCTACCTACTACATGGTATTTCCTGCCATTCCAAAGTAAATTGCTTGAGTGCTACCTTTAAACAATTCAAAATTTATCACCTCTGATTTGTGTCAATGTTTTATAGCTCATGAGGAAGTATGTGGTGTTTATCTTTCAATCTTGTTGGGCAACTTTCACCAATGGACTAGTGGCTTCATCCGCTTATCCAATAATTTTGCAAAAAGAGCTGGCAATGGGATTCCCGAGTCCCAAATTAATTAACAAAAATAGACACTCCTCCATGGTATGTGATTGTTGGACGGCACCCGAAGGATTCGGTTAGCCATGGCTTGTGTAAGCAAAGGTTGGGAGGAGTGTCATCATAATAAAACTAAAATAAAAAGGCACTCCTTCATGGTATGAGATTGTTGGCGGGCACCCGAGGATTCGGTTAGCCATGGTTTGTGAAAGAAAGGTTGGAAGGAGTGCCATCCAAAAATAAAATAAAATGGGAGCCGCTCTTTGAAGGTTTGTCTGGCAAGGGGGTTAGAGTACCCGCTACCATTCGTTGACAACAACATACACCTCTCAAAACTTTATTTTTTATGCTCTCTTAATGTTTTCAAAATAAAAGCTCTAGCACAAATATAGCAATCGATGCTTTCCTCTTTGAAGGAACTTTCTTTTACTTTTATTGTTGAGTCAGTTCACCTATTTCTCTCCACCTCAAGAAGCAAACACTTGTGTGAACTTTGCATTGATTCTTACATATTTGCATATTGCATTTGTTATATTGCTTTGCATTGACAACTATCCATGAGATATACATGTTACAAGTTGAAAGCAACCGCTGAAACTTAATCTTCCATTGTGTTGCTTCAATGTCTCTACTTTGAATTATTGCTTTATGAGTTAACTTTTATGCAAGACTTATTGATGCTTGTCTTGAAGTGCTATTCATGAAAAGTCTTTGCTTTATGATTCACTTGTTTACTCATGTCATTACCATTGTCTTGGATTGCTGCATTCATTACATATGCTTTACAAATAGTATGATCAAGGTTATGATGGCATGTCACTCCAGAAATTATCTGTGTTATCGTTTTACCTGCTCGGGACGAGCAGAACTAAGCTTGGGGATGCCGATACGTCTCCGACGTATCGATAATTTCTTATGTTCCATGCCACATTATTGATGTTATCTACATGTTTTATGCACACTTTATGTCATATTCGTGCATTTTCCGGAACTAACCTATTAACAAGATGCCGAAGTGCCGGTTCTCGTTTTCTCGCTGTTTTTGGTTTCGGAAATCCTAGTAACGAAATATTCTCGGAATCGGACGAAATCAACGCCCGGGTTCCTATTTTCACCGGAAGCATCCGGAACACATGAGAAGGACCGGAGGGGGGCACCGGGCCCCCAGACCATAGGCCGGCGCGTCCCAGGCCCTGGCCGCGCCGCCATATGGTGTGGCCACCCCTTCGACCCTCCTGCGCCGCCTCTTCGCCTATATAAAGCCCCTGGATCGAAAACCCTGATGCGTTCGACGAAACCCACAGAAACCTTCCGCGAGCCGCCGCCATCGCGAAGCCAAGATCCGGGGGACAGGGAGTCTCTGTTCCGGCACGCTGCCGGAGCGGGGAAGTGCCCCGGAAGGCTTCTCCATCGACACGCTGCCATCTCCACCGCCATCTTCATCACCGCTGCTCGCTCCCATGAGGAGGGAGTAGTTCTCCATCGAGGCTCGGGGCTGTACCGGTAGCTATGTGGTTAATCTCTCTACTATGTACTTCAATACAATGATCTCATGAGCTGCTTTATATGATTGAGATTCATATGAGTTTTGTATCACTACTATCTATGTGCTACTCTAGCAAAGTTATTAAAGTAGTTCTATTCCTCCTGCACGTGTGTAAAGGTGACACAGTGTGCACCGTGTTAGTACTTGGTTTATGCTATGATCATGATCTCTTGAAGATTGCGAAGTTAACTATTGCTATGATAATATTGATGTGATCTATTCCTCCTACATATGCATGAAGGTGACAGTGTGCATGCTATGCTAGTACTTGGTTTAGTCTTTTGATCTATCTTACACTAAAGGTTACTTAAACATGAGCATTATTGTGGAGCTTGTTAACTCCGGCATTGAGGGTTCGTGTAATCCTACGCAATGTGTTCATCATCCAACAAAAGTGTAGAGTATGCATTTATCTATTCTGTTATGTGATCAATGTTGAGAGTGTCCACTAGTGAAAGTGTAATCCCTAGGCCTTGTTCCTAAATACTGCTGCGTTACTACTGCTTGTTTACTGTTTTACTGCGTTACTACTGCTGCAATACTACCACCATCAACTACACGCCAGCAAGCTATTTTCTGGCACCGTTGCTACTGCTCATACTTATTCATACCACATGTATTTCACTATCTCTTCGCCGAACTAGTGCACCTATTTGGTGTGTTGGGGACACAAGAGACTTCTTGCTTTGTGGTTGCAGGGGTTGCATGAGAGGGATATCTTTGACCTCTTCCTCCCTGAGTTCGATAAACCTTGGGTGATCCACTTAAGGGAAAACTTGCTGCTGTTCTACAAACCTCTGGTCTTGGAGGCCCAACACTGTCTACAGGAAAGGAGGGGGAACGTAGACATCAAGGAACCAAAAGCAAACCTACACCCCCTTGTGAAGCTTGTGAAGAGAAGTGGCACCAAATGGCTAAGTGCTGTGAGCTGAGGCCCTTTTATAGGGATGGGCCTTTAGTCCCGGTTGGCCTGGCCAACCGTGACTAAAGGCCTTCGGCCGAGGCTCCGAGGACCTTTAGTCGCGGTTGGCGGCCAACCGCGACTAAAGCCCCTCTCGTCCACCAGCTGGCCACCGAACGCGCTGGGCCCAGGTCTTTAGTCGCGGTTCGCCACCCGAACCGCGACTAAAGACCCCATTAGTCGCGGTTCCTATATTTTGGCGACTAATGGGGCTGGACGGAAGGCCATTTTCTACCAGTGTGAGGAAAACGCACGTAAATTGGCAGATTTTTCTGAGTTACCTACAGAGAGCCCTGCCCAAATTCGTGACAGATAGAAATCTGTTTCTGCGCAGAAATCCAAATCTAGTATCAACCTTATATTAGAGACTTCACTTGGCACGACATTGCAATAAAATAAAGATAAGGAGAGGTTGCTACAGTAGTAACAACTTCCAAAACACAACAAAATAGTAGCAAAATAAAGGCATGGGTTATCTCCCAAGAAGTGCTTTCTTTATAGCCATTAAGATGGGCTTAGCAATTTTAATGATGCACTCGCAAGAAATAAGAGTTGAAGCAAAAGAGAGCATCAAAAAGCAAATTCAAAACACATTTAAGTCTACCCCACTTCCTATGCATAGGAATCTTGTACACAAATAAATTCATGAAGAACAAAGTGGCAAGCATAGGAAGATAAAACAAGAGTATCTTCAAAATTTTCAGCATATAGAGAGGTGTTTTAGTACCATGCAAATTTCTACAACCATATTTTCCTCGCTCATAATAATTTTCAGTAGCATCATGAACAAACTCAACAATATAACTATCACATAAAGCATGCTTTTCATGATCCATAAACACATAATTTTTATCAAGCTCAAAAATAATGGGATTAAAACTTTCAAACCCACTTTTATCAATAATAACAAGATGATTGATCAATCTCAAGAGATATGGGACTCATAGATAAAGTCAAGACTTCTCCAATCCCATTTTCATTAGTAATACAATTAATATTATCAAGTAACATAGGACCATCATCTAGAGCTTTATCATAAACATTTGCTAAACAAAACTCTTTAGTACCATGCATTTCGACATCAGGCACAAACAAAGCATTATCATAAGATTTATCAAAGTAGCATGGATTATCATAGATAACAGTAGCATAATTATTCTCACAAGTTTTACTCATAGGTACTATTTTAAGAGAATCCACAGGAACATAACATTCAACCTCCTTTGGTAAGCATGGAGGACAATCAAATAGTGTAAGAGATAAAGAGTTACTCTCATTAGAAGGTTAGCATGGGTAGCTAATCCATTCTTCCTTCTTTTGTTCATCACTCTCCTCCTCTTTTTCATCCAATGAGCTTTCAGGTTCATCTATTTCCTCCTCTTTTTCATCCAATGAGCTTTCAGGTTCATCAATTTCTTCTTCCACAGGTTCCTGCAAATTGTGAGTGCATTCTTGTGCATTAATGAGTCTCTCTTTTTAATCAATGATATAAGGATTATCACTGTAACTTTCTACACAAAAATTAAGGATAGAAGAGACATAATATTTAAGGTCCTTACAAACAACACAAGTTTCATAATTATTAACCATGAAGGATTCGATCTCAGAAGCTCCCATAAATAACACAAATTGTTCTACTTCTTCGAACCCAAGATGAATATAGTTATTCCAATTGTAGTTCATAATTAAAACTTCTTCACTAAAGCCACATTGAAATTTCAGATGTTTAGTATCCTGTTGAGAGCAACAGTTTATATGATGGCGTTTAAGCAAGATTTTAGCAATTGTATTTAATTTTTCTATCACAACACTCATGACTTTACCTGTTCTTGATTCTCTATAATTATTATATAATTCTATAAGCTCCAAATAGGTTGTAGGTTCTCCCATAACAGCAGTTTTTAATTTTTTGGTTTTTCAAATTTTTATGGATTTTTGGGTATATGAGAAAAGTAAAACAAGACAAAAAGAAACTAGACAAAAGTAAACTAAACAAAATAATACTAGACAGAAATAAACTAAGCACAAATAAACTAGACAAAAGTAAACTAAGCAAAACAAAATAAAATAAAACAGAGAGAGAGGTAGAGTATACTCCCCAGGTGAACTTATGAGTAGAGCTATGCCTCCCCGGCAACGGCGCCAGAAAATAGTCTTGATAACCCACAAGTATAGGGGATCGCAACAGTCTTCGAGGGAAGTAAAACCCAAATTTATTGATTCGACACAAGGGGAGGTAAAAAGAATACTTATAAGCCTTAACAACTGAGTTGTAAATTCAGCTGCACCTGGAAAAGCACTAGTAACAGGGGTGATGTGAAAGCAACAGTAATATGAGAGCAATAGTAACAGTAACATAGCAGCAGTAGGAATAACACATATGCGATGGCACCAGAAAATAGTTGATACTACTTCCAATGACATATAGAACGAGTATATGATGATGAGAGATGGATCGGGGTTCCCAGCGATCTACACTAGTGGTAACTCTCCAATAACAAGTGACAAGTGTTGGGTAACAAATTACAGTTGAGAAATTGATAGGATTGAAAGCATTAAGACAGAACATCAAGATTATTAATCATGTAGGCATGTTTTCCATATATAGTCATCGTGCTCGCAATGAGAAACTTGTACAACATCTTTTGTCCTACCAGCCGGTGGCAGCCGGGCCTCAAGGGAATCTATCGGCTATTAAGGTACTCCTTTTAATAGAGCACCGGAGCAAAGCATTAACACTTGGTGAAAACATGTGATCCTCATACCTACGCCTTCCCCTCCGGCTTGTCCCAATTTCTGTCACTTTGGGGCCTTCGGTTCCGGACATAGACATGTGCATACAACTTGTAGATACAATCTAAGCAACAATTATAGAGCTTAAATCTAAGATCATGCCACTCGGGCCCTAGTGACAAGCATTAAGCATAACAAGATTGCAGCAACAATAACTTCACAAACTTTATAGATAGACTAATCATAACGTATCATCCAACGGATCCCAACAAACACAACACCGATTACATCAGATGGATCTCAATCATGTAAGGCAGCTCATGAGATCATTGTATTGAAGTACATGGGAGAGAGAGTACCAACTAGCTACTGCTAGAACCCGTAGTCCATGGGGGAACTACTCACGGAGCATGATGGAGGCGGTGGCGTCGATGGAGATGGCTTCCAGGGGCACTTCCCCGTCCCGGCAGGGTGCCGGAACAGAGACTTCTGTCCCCTGAATTGGAGTTTCGCGATGGCGGCGGCGCCCCTGGAGTCTTTCTGGAGTTTCGTCAATTCGTCTCGCGTTTTTAGGTCGAAAGGGCCTATATAGGCGAAGAGGTGGCGCAGGAGGGCGCCTGGGGCCTCCGACTCTCCTTCGGTGTTCTGGGGTCTTCCGGGAAAAATAAGATACTGGGTCTTTGTTTCGTCGAATTCCGAGAATATTGCCCGAACAGCCTTTCTGGAACCAAAAACAGCAGAAAACAGGAACTGGCACTGTGGCATCTTGTTAATAGGTTAGTTCCGGAAAACGCATAAAAACATTATAAAGTGTGAGCAAAACATGTAGGTATTGTCATAAAACAAGCATGGAACATCGGAAATTATAGATACGTTGGAGACGTATCAGGCTTCGCCAAGGATGATCTCATGGCCGCCCTCAGCCACCTCGTCGACCACAAGGCCCAGGGTTCTAGCTTCGACGGCATGGCCACACCGCATCCTCTGGATGAGGAACTACCTTGGCAAGTACCACGCCAAGGTGTAGTGGTTCCCTTGACGGGGTGGTTCAGGGAGGCATGCATGGAGATGGTGATGATGATGATGATGATGATGTATATTCTGGAAGTAGCTAGGATGAAAAATATTTGATGGCCCCTTTTTGTAAGTATGATGAGGTGGTATATACTAACCCCTCAGGTGATGGTGAATTTTGCGGTGTTAGGATGAGACACCCACTTTTATTGTGGTGGTAGGACGACACCATGATAGTTTAGGATGAACTTCTGATCGACTTTTGGAATGATCATGCATGCTCCTGTTAGATTATTATTCGGTGTCAACACTTGTGTTGTTACATTGCTCATTTCTGAATTGCTTAATGGTTGTGATCGCTAACTTCTTCTTATGTCATGCTAGTGGTATGTGGCGTTTCGCGGGTGGGTTCGAGGAATCTACAGCTCATGGAGAGTCTGTCAAGATGAGGTCAATGGCTACTCCAACAACAGCTACCAAGGATATGCAACATTGGAGGAGGCACAGCAAGAGTACCTCACCTTCCTGGAAGAGGAGCTCCTGGAAGATCAGGCCATCGATGATGCAGTGCCACTAGCACAGCTGCCGCCGAAGGAAGTACATGCTCTACAAGGAGCACCACCGGAGGTACGTTCCAACCGGGTCAAAGATTACATCACCGCATTCCTCATCGTGGTGATCGTGAGGATCGTGTTCTTATAATTGGTCTATGATCGTATGTAATATGCCATGGCATGGTAATCTCACCCTATTTGAATTGTGGTAAGGATATGGAACTGTGATTTGAGCGACCAAAGAGCTGATTCCTGTTTTCCTGCGTGCAAGATGGGCTGAAAACGGGCAACCAAACGATGGGGCTCGAGTTCCTTCTCCGGCGCGCGAAGGCTGCACAGGCTACCAAACGACCCGCCAAAAGTGGCCCATGGCCCATTCTGAACGCGCAATGCCTCCCATCTCGCTGGCGTGGCCATGCAGGAATTCGGCCCAGGCAACCAAATGCTCCCTAGTTTTCGATCCCTCTTTGCCGACTACTCCGCTCACATCTCTCTCTCCCTCTCTCTCCCCCCCTCTCTCTCTCTCCTCCCATCAAACTTCCAAGCCAGCGAGGCAGCGTGGAATCGTCGGATCCGGCGTCGGCGAGGCCTGATCCAGTTCCTCCACCGCAATCACCAATCCCACATGCATCTAGAACCAAAAGCGAGCACTCAAAGAGACCAATCGAACCCAGCCAATCTCCCCCCGTTTCACCCCGCTGGAGCGCGCTACTATGAGTACTAAGATGATGAAAGCATGGATCCTATGGGTTGCTAGGGCTTCCCTCCCTGCCGCCGCCGGGTCGGCATCCCGCCTCGTTCGCCTACCAAACTGGCGGCTTCGTGGTCGTCGCCACAGAAGAGCTGTCCGATGACAACTAGACCCTCACCAAGATTAGCCTCCCCGCCAAGCCCATCGACAACGACTAGGAGCTCGTCGACTAGCAGGACGGCGACGGCCATGACTCCCTTGCCTCGACGCCGGTGCCCGATCCCGACGACTTGCTCCGGTAGTTCCCCGCCAGGTGCCCACCTAGGTGCTCCAACATCGGCTGATCCGCCAAGGTGCTCGCTCTTCACTAGGACAGCTGTTTGATTTCCCTCCTCCGGCGGTGAGGGGCCATCGCGAAGGATAAGTGGAAGGCGTGCGGCACTTTTTCTGATTTTTAGAAAGGTTCAATTGCAAAATTCAATTGTACTAACCGTCTAGACTTTTTTCGAATCCAAGGGAGTAACTCTGGCCAGTCAAGAGACGCCACTGCGCTCTAGCCACTGAGCTACTAGCTCATCCACAACGGATCAAGGAATGAATGATAACAATAGCATCATGGCTCATTGTAAGCATTGTTATTGTGCTTAGCGAATATTACTTCTTGGCTTGATTGCAATACATCTTATCTGTAGATGGAGAAGATACATCCAAAATTAGATGAGGAGGATGCATTTTAGAAAGAACAAGTCCTCCTAGAAAATTGATGTTACTCACTTTGGAAGAGTTGCAAAAGGCAACAAACAACTTTGATGATACATGGGCATCCCATGGTGTAAAAGGCATCTTATATGAACAACAATC
This sequence comes from Lolium rigidum, assembly GCF_022539505.1. NCBI lineage: Eukaryota > Viridiplantae > Streptophyta > Magnoliopsida > Poales > Poaceae > Lolium > Lolium rigidum. The sequence continues at coordinate 166,957,523 of NC_061514.1, forward strand.
ATCACATCAATTTTCCATAGAATTGAGTTTAGATATAACGAGAGATGGCCACAATATTCTATAAAGTGTCGACTGCACTAGTAGGGCAAATCCTACCAGTCGTGTGTCATTTTTGGGTACCAGTCGCGAGCCCTGGCACACGACTAGTATGTCAGGTACTATTCGCATGCGCACCAGGCATGCTACCAATAAGTTATTAGTCGCGTGCTCTCGTCCGGTCCGCTACCAATATATATTTTTTTTGCAATTTTTTAAAAAGGTAGGACTAAGTGACCAGCTGTCCACGTGATTTTACACAAAGCACCCTAAAATCGAAAACAAAGCAATCGAGTCCATGTCTTCTCTTTGTGGCATTGACGAGATCTAGGAGAGGATTCTCGCCAAAGACTGGGCATCGGCGGTGGCGGAGCATGCCGTTGGAGGTGGGCGTCGGAGGGTGTCATCGTCGTCTGAAAAGAGCAAGTCGCCGACGGTGGTGGAGTGGTGGTGGATCAGGGCATTGGAGGTGGTCGTCGGAGAGGAGGTGGTTACCGTTGTCGAAAAGGAGGTGGTCGCCGAAGGTGGTGGTCATCTTTGGATAGAGGAGGAGGGAAAGAATGGAAAGGGGGCCACCGTCTGAGAGGGGCAAACAATTGATTATTTCATTGAGTTGTGGTCAGGTTATCGTAGGCCGTTGAACGGCAAATGGAGGGTGGATGGGAGGGAGCCAGCTACCACTTGACTTGCTCTGGGGCAATTCACTGAATCCCAGTGTAACATCCCAAGTTTCAACAATATTAAATAAGAAAGAAAATTTCCCAAACTCAAAATTTGCAATTAACAAAAACTTTTTCTATGCATATAGTGCCACATATAGTTTCATGCATTTGAGTGAAATTCTTTTGTGCAATTGCCATGATGAGTGTTAGTGTGTTGAACAATTGCTAATGAACCCTAAACCAAGATCATCAAACCCTAATTTGAGAAGAAAAGAAGAAAATGAGAAAAACCTATTTCCCCCTCACATACACATTATGCCAAATTACAAATCTTCACCCTAGGCCATAATTGCTTGCTATCTTGCTTGTAGAATACTTAAATATGATAAACTAACACAATTGCATCATTGGAACAAGAATCAAACCAAAGGAAATCTCAAATTCTTCACACATATGATAATGGTCATATGGCCCCAAAATATTTTCTTCACCACTTTACCCCTCTGTTTTTCTCTATTCCTAAACTAAACTTGGTCAACCAAAGCCATGTCATCCAAGACCATGTCAAGGTGAGCAACTTTGATGTTGACCACCATAGCTAGAGTTGACTAGGTTGACCAGTAGCAATGTGACAAGTAGTGATGCTGAAATAAAGAGAAGATCATGTCACTTTTGCCATTTTGCAAAACAACTCCAAATTGAACAAAACCACCACCAATCCAACACATTAATTATATAAATGAGATCCACCAAAAAGAAAACCAAAATTCAAAAAAAAAGTTCATGCGGCCATTTAATCAAACACTTGGCAGGCATAGTTTCCAAATTGTGTTACATGCTATTGTCCATCGGTTTCTTTCCTAAACCAACTTTAACCCGTGATCATTTGATCCCTCTGCCTCCCCTGCATCGAGCTTGGTACATGCTAGGGCTTGGTAGAGTGGAAAAGTGAGGAGAAAGCCTCCATGTCAAGCACACCCGGCCACCTTTGGCAAAACCCTCTCTGGCCCTCCGCTCAACGTTTCTCCTTGTCCCAGAGCATCTCTGCATCACGAGGCATCTCACCGTACACGACCCAGCAACGCCAAGCCTTGGCATTGGCCAAAACGCGCGCGCCCAAAGCTGGCCAGGACATGCCAGCACGCGCGCTCACCGCGCTCTGGCCGCGCCAGTACGTCGCGCACTCAAGCGACGACGTCCTCCCCCTGCATCCCTACCACGGCGTCCAGCATCTACTCCCCGCCCTCTACCCGCTAGACACACGCCCAGGCCTGCCCCTGCTCCGTCGCCGTCGTCCTCTTCACTTTTCTGCCGCACGCCCCGCCGCAGACATTGGATGCGCTCGAGCCGTCTCGTCACGCTTTAGCCTCGCCAGCTACACGTTGAGCATCGCCAGGACACCAGCTAGCCCTAGCCGTCCTCGCCTTGCCCTTTGGATCACCACACGAGCCACGCAATGGCCGCTCCTCCTCAGCACACTCGGCCACCTCCCTCCCTCTATAAATAGAGACGATCGGCACTTACTCTCTTCACACAACTCACTCCCCTCTCCTCACTGAGCCTCCTCCTCCAGTCAATTTCACCACTCACCGCCAGAGTCGCTCGAATCGCGAGCTCAAGTCCGCCGGAGCTCGCGGAAGCTCTGCTTCGCCTGGAGCCTCGCCGAGCGCCGCCGCTGCACCAGGCTCTTCCTCGTCGACGAACACTTGCCCGAGCACCCTGCCAGACACCTGCAACGGCCTGGTACTCCCTTCCACCCCCTAGGCTCGCCGCCAGGGAGCTCACCGCTCGTCGGAGACGACGACGTTCACACTCCGTCGGATCTCGTTCTAATCCTACGGCTTAAATTCTGCGTACCGT